>NC_028647.1:54907774-54915763 GCF_001406875.1 Solanum pennellii | reverse complement strand
AATTAAGCATATAGAAGACTTTACAATATCACCCAATACATATCATTCGCTATTTAGAGTTTACTATGAAATAGCATAAACCATAACCTACCTCCACCGAAGAATCGTGATCAAGCAATCTACTTCTCCAATGTCCTTGCTGTCTCCTCGTTCTTCTCTCTCTCGCTCGTTCTCTCTTCTTTTCTTTTTATAATTTCTCTTCTTCAAACCCTTTTCTTTTACCCTAATTATCATGTGACTAAGTATAAAAGATGATAAAAGTAACCCACTATTTGTTTCAAGGTTATCTCCTTTAATCCCCGACTAAATAAATTATTAACATTAACCCACTAATTTTATAATTATAATCAGGAATAGTCCAAAACACCCCTTTAATACTTTAGCAGAAATCCGACCCAGGTGGAATTACGCCACTCGTGACGGCCCGTCGTGCCTACGACGGTCCGTCCTGCAGGGTCGTCACAGAGTTCAGAGACTCAATTTCAGTAGAAAGGTCTGTGACGGTCCGTCGTGTCTACGACGGTCCGTGCTGCAGTTCCGTCGCGAAGTTCAGAGAGTTGATCCCCGTACCCAAATTTTCAGAGTTGAAGTGTTTTGGAACGAGACCCTCGATGGTCCGTCGTGCTCATGACGGTCCGTCGCAGGATCCGTTGACCCAGTCAGTTATTATCAGAAATAAATTCTACTGCTCGAATCGACAAAACAGGTCGTTACAATAAAAAATTTTAAATTAGATTTATGAATTTTTAATGGTTTAACTAAAAAAAATTATTAGGTTATTGAATCGATTTTGGTTTTTAATATTTGATTATTGGATAAATCTATAATCCATTAAGATAATAGTATTTTCCTATTTTATCCTTCATAAATATTAGTAAATATTAATAATTTAATATAATTAATTAAACATTATATTAATGCTCTAGTACACTACAAAATATACCTAATTAAATATTATATTTCTTGTTTCACTGTATCAACATATTTACTTCTAGTTTTCAGCTTGTTTCACTATATCACGCTAAATTTAGAGAAGTGAGAAGTTATATATTTATTTTATGAGAATTATTTTATTGGGTAAACCATAAATGAAACATTAACGACCAAAAATAGATATCTATTGGTAATGGCACTTAACTAATGCCGGTAAGGACTTTAGGACTCTTTATTAGTATCAATATTTAGTGCCGCTTAAAGTTATTTTTGTTGTAGTGCTATAATACATAAATCGACTGATGCACACCGAACCTATAATACATAAAACCACTGATGTACACCGAACCTATAATACATAAAATCGACTGATGCATACCACAAAGGCATAGCCAGAACTATCCTAGGGTGATCAACTAGACACCCTTCGCCGGAAGATTATTGTGTGTATGTGTGTGTCTCATCACCCCTAAATAAGAGTATTAACTTAGGTGTTTTTTTTGTATTTTTCTACTTACTCTAATTTCTGTATAAAGATTATTTTTTTGTTTTATTGTTATTATTATTATTATTATATTATTATTATTATTATTATTATTATTATTATTTTTATTATTATTATTATTATTTAAATAAGATAACATAAATGCATTGACAAAGATTTGGAATATATTTGCATATAGACTTTTTGCCCTTAATCGCAATTATTATAATTTGTTTACTTTGGTTAATTACTCAATCCCGATAAATTGAGTTAATTAATGTGGAGTAAATGTTCACATTTCCAAAAAAAAAAAATAGTTTAAAGAAGGAGCTGGATTTGTTTAAACATTATTAGGAATTCAATGATTTTTTACTATACTATGTGGAATCATTTTCATCACCCTCTTCACATTAAAATTGAAATATAATTGGAAAAATTAGTAAATTAGTCAGAATTTCTAATTTAATAATAAAAATATTTATATTTTAAAATAATAAATGTAAACATTTTAAAAAATAATTTGTGTTCAAATATAATTATTTGTCTTTTCTTTTATTTCTCAAAACACTTCAATATTAAATACATTCACTATTAATTTAGAATTCTTCATAGACTTTAATACCATTAAATTAATTTCCATATTTCAGGTTTTCAATTTTTTCCCTTTTACCAAATTTTCACTATTATTCTCTCTCTCATTGTTGAAGAAGAACTAATTATTCAAGTTCATACCAATTTATTCAGATTCATCGATTAATTCAGGAAATCTTTCGATACATAAAGGTATTTTTAAAATAAAAAAATTATGTTGAATTTTGAATTGTATGTATTATAGATTTTTTTCGTCATTTTTCGATTTTTATATGATTTTGTTAACATACTCATCAAATATTTATGCATTTTGGAATTTTTAGTATTTGAAACACTATTTTTTTTTATCTTTTATGGTTTTGTTTTCATACTTGAGATTTAGTAGATTGTTATTTGTAGTAATCCACATTAGCATTCATACATAATATATTGTTTGATTTTTTTTGTATATTCATATTTAATAATTTCGAATTTTGCTTATAAGGTTAATAATGCACAAGTAAACACAGATTCAGATTTAAATTTGGTGAAAAAAATTGGAAAAAAGGAACATAGCATACGAAGAAGAAAGAGAGAGTCAAAGAAGAAGGTTGCAAAATTGTATTAATACTAGAAGAGTAATCATATTAATTTTTATTTGTCAATTATTTTTCTTTTACTCATCATTTGCATTTTTATTAAGAACATTGTATTTCTTTTTTATTTATAGTCATTCAAATACGTATCTCATATGAATTTGTATTTCGTAAGCATAAATGTATCCTATTTTTAACAGTCAATTTGTATTTTTTTAGAATATTATATCATGATTGTATTATTTTCACTGTGTATGCTATCTCATATAAAATTGTATTTCTTAAGCATATATGCATCATATTTTTTTAACAGTCAATTTGTATTTTTTTAAAAATATTATATCCAAATTATATGATTTTCAGTATGTATGCTATATGTTTTTCATAATCTTTTATACTTATTTCTTTCATAGTCAATTTGTATTTATTTTTTTAGAATATTATATCCTTCCTCAACAGATTTATTACTTCCACCAAGTATGTTATTTTCCCCAAAATCTTGTATCCTTTCATAAATCATATTCATATATATATTTTGAGATACAATCAATAATATTTTTTGTAATACAAAAAAAAGAAATATATATTTGACAATCGTGTAATACAATTTGATCATCGCAATTTGTAGTTTGAAAGTAAAAAAAAATCACTTTAATTTGAATGGTAAAGTGAGCACATAAAATGTAAAAAATATTGGTATACAATTATAATGCAAACCTAATAAAAAGGAAAGTTCACTAATAGAATGAAAAAGGAATTTTTTTTTGAAATTGTAACTAATGAGTATTTTAAATGATATGTTCCTTTTCTAAAAAATATTATCTCCCTTGATTTTCTCCTTTCTAAATAATTGTAATCTTGAAAACCAAACAAATAAAGAATACATAACAAACTAAAATATTGACATTTTAGATAAATATTGAAAGTGTCGCTAAGGAAACCTATTAAATGTCAAAATATTGACATTTTGAAAATTTTCCCAGTATAATTTATTAAGTATTTTGTCACACCTCTTTTATTTTTTACAATTGTTGAGGATATGACGGGTTTTAAAAAATATATTTTTTATTTTTTTATAGAGTCGCCACTTGGAATTGAGTTTTTTAGGTGTTCCAAATCACCAGATAGTTCTTAGTTTAAAATAAAAAAAAACTTTTTTTGGTCTACGAAAAACAGAGATTGAGTAAGGAATTCTATTGATAGGAGGAAAGGTATGAGGCACCCGACTCCCGTGGTTCTAGCACGGTCGCTTTATTAACTTATGTTTGGCTAAAGTAATTTATTTATTTATTTTGGATAAAAGGGGGAAAATTGTATTAATTACTATTTTTTTTAAAAAAATTATTGGCCTAAGAGCGTAACTGCACACAAGTCCCATTTTCTTAGAAAAGAATACACAGCAAGGATCGTAACCGAACACATGATGGTATTTGAAGTTTTTATTTTATTTTTTAAAGAAAAAAAACACAATAATTAATTACTCAATTTTTTTTAAAAAATAATGATAAAAATGAATAAAAGAAAATGGTGCAACATATAGACCAAGAAATGATTAGTATTTATTTATTTATTATTATTAAAAATTTTCTAACATTTATATTTATTGTTTTACCAAAAGAAAAAAAAATAGACAATTAAGTTTTAATACTAGACAATGACAATAAAAGAAGAAAAACAAAAAAAAAAAACTTTTACAAAATTACAATTAAACACTCTTTTAAACTAATGATATATTAGTTTTAGTTTCTTTTTTTTTCTTATATTGATAAAAATTTAAGAAATAACCAATTTGGTAATTTTTTTTATATAAAATGACTACCTTGACTTATTTGATAGAATATTGCAAAATAGCAGATTTTCTAATTGTTAGATTATTAAGTTAAATTAGTCAAATTTGTATTTTTACTTTAATAGTCAATTCAAATATTTATTTAAGAGAATTTTATTTTTATTTTATATTTTTGAAAAAAAAACATATTACACACATATATATATATATAGATTTTTGCAGAAATAACTAGATTTACATTTTTCTTTTGTTGCAAAAATGACCAAATTAAACCCTTTTGCAAAAATGACTTGTTTTACATTTTTTATTTTTATTTTTTATTAAGTTCGTTTTTCAAAAAGAAAGTTACCAAAAACCTAAAAAAATGCGATTGTTATATTTTATTTATTTATTTATTTTACTTACTAAAGCTAACATTTAAACTAAATATGATTAATAATATATATGTACATCATAATAAACACAATCATATGAGAAACACTATAGAATAAACTAATGAAAATATACAAACTAAGTAACATAAAGATAAACATAATCATACGAGAATCATAATAAACTTAGCAAAAAAAATCAACAATTTTTCAAAAAAAACATAAAACGAACATAAACATTAATTCAAGATTATATTGAAATGTAAAAAGAAATGTCTAGAGTTGATGACAAGAAAATAATAGAAGCAAATTCAATTGAATTCTCAAGACAACCCAAGAGAAATATCTTCTTTTTTTTTTAAGAAGAAGAATTTTTTTTAAGTTTTTTTTTCTTCTTGCAATTTTCTTTCTATCTTTTTTTGTTCCTTTTTCTTTTTTTTTTACAATGGAAAAAAGAAGAGGATTTAAATAGGTGTTCAACATTAAACCTCCAACTTTTCTTGAAAACTTAAGAGTCAATGCATGCATTGGACTCTTTGTTTTCCCAAGGTGTCACCCAAGATGGCCAATGAATTTTTTTTTATAAAGAAAAATCAGATTAATTGAATGATTCATTTACCCTTTTAGATGACCCATTTACTTTATTCATTAATTGAATATAGTTATATGGGTCATCAGAAAATAATAGGCACAAATGTCATATTCATTGTTTGAATAATAGTTAATGAGTCATCTAAAAATAAAAGGCCCAAATGTCATGTAGATAACCAATTTCGTTTATTTATTGTTTGAATAATAGTTGATGGGCCATCTGAAAAAATCTAAAATAGGCCCAAATGTTGACCCATTTCATCAAGACCCAAACAGATTGACCCACTAACACAAAATCTAAACATCTAAACAATTTTAAAGATCAAACACAACAAAATAATGCAGAAAAAAGTAAAATAATAATAATAATAATAATAATAAAAATAATAAACATAAAATGAAATAAAATAAATAAATAAATAATAATAATAATACTTCAAGCAGCAACATCAACATGATAAACTTAAAGAACATTAATAACACAAATTCGATATTAAACGACTTATATGGTCAAACGAAAAAAGATAATGATGAATTTTGATAAAGATTGAGAGGGGGGAAATATTGACATAACTTCCGGATAAATGAAGGTCGCCGGAAAACTTTACCGGAATTTTTTTTGACGGATTTTAAACTTAAAATTTATATCAAATGATATCCCTTGAAGAGCTCTACACATTTATGTAAAGGGTTTGGGATGGGAATGACCGAAACTTTATAAATCTAAGGAAAAAAGTAAAAAATTATATTTGATTTTCCTTAGATCTACAGAGTTTGGCTATAGATATGGATAAAAGGTTTGTAGATTTAGGTAGAGGAGGGTGAAACGAAAAGATGGTAAAATTTTAAAGATTTTTCCGGCCAAAAAGGTGGTGGCCACCGGGCGGTGGTCGCGGCAGCGGTGGGCAGCTGGCGGCATGGTAGTAAGGGGAAGAAGAAAAATAAAAAATCTAAAATAAAAAAAATGCTAATTTTTTGGAGTTTTGTATTTTTTTTGGGTCCAATAATAGCCCTTGGATCAAAATATGATGAATGGTTGAGATTCAATCTTGACCATTTCTATTGACCGGGTCAAAATCAATTGGGCGATCAAAATTGATCTAAATCAGCCCGTTTAAACAAAATTGGGTCATTTGAGCCAATAAAATAATAAAAATAAATACTCAAATACAAATAAAAATAAAATTCCTTACTAAAATATTATAGGAGTAAAATAAACACGTCAAAATTAGGTGTGACATGCCCCTCTTTGCTTGAAAACATGAAGAGTTTTCAAGCAAAGAAAGAGAACGAAGTGGCTAATTTTTGACTGTTTCAAACTCCGATGAAGTCATTTTGGAAAAGATGACCGAACCTTGCTTCAGAGGTTGCCTACATATCATTGATTCAAAGGAAATCAGATCAGTGTAATTCGAGAAACTTTGATAGCCGAAACTATCAGAAACGGTGGACAAAAGATTGCTTCATATTGCTTGTCATCATCTACTGCCTATAGTTACAAAGAAAGGAGTTAGAGAACTATGTCTCTCCACATTATAAATGTTACAAGATCCCTAATTGATGTATCTTCTTAAGATCTTGTCTAGATCTTTCACTTGCTCTGTGCATTATCTTTGAGATCGATCTTCATGCTGTCTTGGCGGCTAATGGATCATTCTTAAGTGCATGTTTTAACTTGAGTTGGTTGTTGAAACTCAAAACTCAAGATCACAAAATGAAGAACCATGAAGAATATGTTTCCTTTAGAAAAGAAGAAAACAAATGAGAATCTTGAACTAGGAAGTTGTCACGACCCAAAACGAGCCGCGAGTGGCACCCACACTTATCTTACTAGGTGAGCGAACCAACAATATAAACCCCAACGTTTACCAGTATATAAATTTTGAATAGTAAATAAAATGCGGAAGATCAAAACTCATTAACAAAATCAATTAAATAAACTTCTAAAGTATAATACTTATCATCCGCAAAATCTGGAAGTCATCACATCAAGAACATCTATCCTCAAATTACTAAGTCTAAGAGTATTTAAGAACTAAAATAAGTAGAAAGATAGTCCATGTCCGAACTTCAAAGACATCAAGACGTGAAGAAGAGAATCCGTCCCTAGCTAGGAATAATAGCTCACCCTGAAATCTGATGTGCTGAAGACTGGCTAGAGTTGAGGACGAGTCGAAGTCAATGGTGCACTTGCTGCACTCCATAAAACAACAAGAAGATAATAAAAGTAGGGGGCAGTACAAGGAACACGTACTGAGTAGGTATCATCGACCAACTCAAAATAGAAAGCAATATATACTGAATAATAATATAAAATAAACTACAATACTTAACAGGTGAAAATCAACAAGTACAAGAACCATTGGCAACAACACCAAGCACACCTATGAGGACTCAAGCCTCCACACCATACTCATTTGGGAAATAGGTTCTTCGAAATTGAGTATATTAACATAATTCAAGATTACTTCTCATTATTCTTATCGTGTCGGAACGTGACACTCCGATCCCCTAATGCTACGTGTCGGAACGTGACACTCCGATCCATTATTACTACCGTGTCAGAATGTGACACTCCGATCCATTATTACTATCGTGTCGGAACGTGACACTCCGATCCCCTAATTCTACGTGTCGGAACGTGACACTCCGATC
>NC_028647.1:54905956-54907050 GCF_001406875.1 Solanum pennellii | reverse complement strand
CCTCCTGGCCTCTGGTGTTCATACGTCACCTGCTGACAATTTGGGCATTGGGCAACAAAATCAACAATGTCGCGCTTCATTCTACTCCACCAAAAATGTTGCTTTAGGTCGCGATACATTTTGGTTGCACCAGGATGTATAGAGTACCTTGAACTATGAGCCTCTGTAAGAATAGTGTGAATCAAATCATCAACACGGGGCACACATATCCTTCCCTTAATCCTCAAAACGCCTTCCTCATCAATTATTGCCTCTTTAGCCTCCCCTCGTAATACCATATCTCGAATTCGGCTCAGCTTCTCATCAGTAAACTGTTTTCCCTTAATCTTGTCAAGAAAAGGGGATCTTGCCTCCACATTGGCCAAAAGTCCTCCTTTCTCAAGTACTTCCAGCCTCATAAGGTCATTAGCCAAAGTCTGAACCTCTCTAGCCAATGGGCGTCTTGAAATCTGTAAATAGGCTAAACTACCCATGCTCCCTGCTTTTCTACTTACAGCATCTGCCACAACATTAGCTTTTCCTGGGTTATACAATATAGTAATATCATAGTCCTTCAATAGTTCCATTCACCTCCTCTGCCTCAGATTCAAATCTTTCTGAGTAAAGACATACTGTAAACTACGATGATCTGTATAGACTTCACACTTGACCCCATATAGATAATGTCTCCATTGCTTTAATGCAAATACTACTGCAGCCAACTCCAAATCATGGGTCGGATAGTTACGTTCATGCACTTTTAATTGCCTCGAAGCATAAGCAATTACATTTCTCTCCTGCATTAGCACTGCACCCAAACCAGAATAAGATGCATCACAATAGACGATGAAATTCTTACCTTCCACTGGCAAGGTAAGAATTGGTGCAGTAGTCAACAAAGTCTTGAGTTTCTGAAAACTTTCTTCACATTCATCCGACCATACAAAGGGAACATTCTGCTTAGTCAAATGTGTTAGTTGCGAAGCAATAGAAGAAAATCCCTTGACAAATCGACGGTAGTAGCTAGCTAAACCAACAAAGCTTCTAACTTCTGTAACATTAGTAGGTATTACCCAACTCTTCACTGCTTCAATCTTAGAAGGATCCACCATCAC
>NC_028647.1:54867177-54901966 GCF_001406875.1 Solanum pennellii | reverse complement strand
TATGTCAAGCGTCATCTTAATAGAGAGGATTTAAGATTGAAGATTCAATAGTCTCATCATTCTAACCACCACAATTATACGAGAGTTAACGACCGGACGTGCTGCAACCTAGGGATCACCAGGCAGCTCACAACATACAAACACACAATCAAGTATATAGAAGACTTTACAATACCACCCAATACATATCAGTCGCTATTTAGAGTTTATCTATCACATAGAAATAAACCATAACCTACCTCCACCGAAGAATCTTGATCAAGCAAGCTACTTCTCCAATGCCTTTGCTTTCCTCTTCGTTCTCTCTCTCTTGCTCGTTCTCCCCTCTCTATCTTTTTCTTTTTCTTCTCCAGATTCTTTTTCTTTTACCCTAATTATCATATAATTCATTATGATAAGAGTAACCCATTATTTATTTCAAGGTTATCTCCTTTAACCGTCCAAGTAAATAAATTATTAAACTTACCCCACTAATTTCATAAAGTTTGTCATGAATAGTCCAAAATGCCCCTTTAAAACCTTTAGCAGAATTCCGACCCAGTTGGGGTTACGCAACCTGTGACGGCCCGTCGTATCTGCGACGGTCCGTCCTGCAGGTCCGTCACAAAGTTCATAGAGTCAAATTTAGTAAGGAGGTTTGTGACGGTTCGTCGTGTCTACGACGGTCCGTGCTGCAGTTCCGTCGCGAAGTTCAGAGAGTCGATCTCAGTACCCAGATATCAGAGTTGAAGTGTTTTGGAACGAAGGCCCTCGACGGTCCGTCGTGCCTATGACGGTTCATCCTACTTGTCGTCGAGGGTAATGAGAAGAGTAGCAGAAGAAATTACACAAGTATGGGACGACGGAATCCATCACGGGCCGTCGTGACCATGACGGTCCGTCGCGTGGTCCGTCGACCCAGTAAGTTTTTATCAAAATAATTTTACTGCTCGAACCTACTAAACAGGTTGTTCCAGACGTATAACCCTCGAATGAATAGGTTAAGTGAGGCGTGTTTCCTTGAGAGTTCCAAATAAGACGCATTGTCCTAAGATTGGATGTATCCCCAAAATGTAAATAGGGTGTGTATAACCTATGAATGTTGGTGCGTATTGCTCCAGATATGCATATGGTACGTATTGCCCATGAATACAGAATTGATCTGTATTTCATGTGAATAAGGACTGGTACGCACTACACATAAATTCAGATTGATGCGTATTATACGAAATTTAGATTGGTGCGTATTGCACATGAACACAGGATGGTGCGTTTTGCCCATGAATAAAGGATGTGTGCTTGTTGCACGAAATTCAGATTGGTGCGCATTTGCACAAAATTCAGACATGTACATATTGCCCATGAACAAAGGATGGTGCGTATTGCCCATGAATAAAGGATGTGTCCGTATTGCACGGAATCCATATTGATGCGTATTGCACATGAATTCCAATTGGTGCGTATTGCACAGAATTCAGACTGGTGCACATTGCACATGAACACAGGATGGTGTGTATTGCCCATGAATAAAGGATGTGTGCTTGTTGCACGAAATTCAGAGTGGTGCATATTGCACATGAACAAAGGATGGTGCGTATTGCCCATGAATAAAGGATGTGTGCTTGTTTTACAGAATTCAGATTGGTGCGTATTGCACGAAATTCAAACAGGTGCGTATTGCTCATGAACAAAGGATGGTGCGTATTGCCCATGAATAAAGGACGTGTGCGTATTGCACGGAAGTAAGATTGGAGCGTATTACCCAAAACTCTCGCATTGATAGGCGAAAATGCGAGTAGCATGAGATGAAACACCAAACATTTGAAGACTTTGGAGATCTTCATTTTTTTATTGTTTCCTTTTTGACTTGTAACCCTGCATTTCTTTTTTCTTTCTGTGTTGAGCAAATGAAAGAGAAAATTGTTAGTTTAAAGTGGTGGTTGGTTTGTGGACTTGGTTCTCCAATGACTTGACCATACTCACGACCAATTTCTCCAACTCTACTACAACTCCTTGGTTAAGCAACCTTTGAAGCTCCCTCTTTGTTAACCAGTGGCCTTGATCTTTTGGTACTACCAAATATCATGGTGCGAGTGATGTCTTAAAGAATGATGACCTTCATGAATTTCAGTGAAGATCTGAGGTGTTTTTAGCCTTGCTCAATGGCTTGTCAATTCAGATACTCAGCTTTATTTTTGGGAACCCGTAATAAGCTTTGCACTCTTTACTTTATTTTGTCAAGAGATTATATCGAAAAGAGAAAAAAAACCAAATATCAAACTTAAGAGTATGAAAGATTGGATCAAGAAGACTATAAACTTAATGAAGTATATTCCTTTAAAAATGAGAAAGAAAACTTATCTGGAGGCGTATGTCGACTTTGATTGAACCATGACATGCACTTGGACTTGCGCCTGATCCGTTTGAGTTTTTTAGTTCTCAAAATCTGAGTCATCGTCAATTGATCTATGTGCCCTTTATGTAGAGGTGTCGAAAAATGATCATCTTTGCAGATTTCATTCATGACGTTCTCTCCCTTTATCTCAAGGTGCCCGTAGGATTTTCACCTATAAGATTTTATTATTATTTTTTTCGTCTTATGATTCCTATGAAGGTTTTCACCGATAAGACTCTCTCATTTTTTTTACTTACTTATGGTACCCCCAAGGGTTTTCACTCATAAGTTTTTTTTTTCTTTTTTTTTCCGATGTTGCCTTTGATGATTAATATCATTTTCAGATTTGATCAGAAAGTTGGTTGCCAGAATAAACATAATTACAATTTGACATTATTCTATAAAAAAAACTAAAACAATGCCCCAGTTTTCTATAAATACTGGAATACTGATTTTTTCTTTGATATGACCGAACCCCTAAAGGGTTGCCTACGTATCCTTTCGGAATTAGGTCAAACGTAGTTCAGAAATTTAAATGAGAGATTCTTTTTTTTAAGAGGTGCCTTTGTTCTTTCAACCCCAAACTTGTCGCAGAATCTTAGAATGCATTAATTGTAGTATCTTTTGAGTGAATCTACATTGGCAATTATGCCCGTGATTTTTCCTTCCACGTTAGTAAGGTGCAGGGCTCATTTGGACAATACTTCGTTGATAAGATATGGACCTTGCCAATTTGGGGCAAACTTTTCCTTCGCTTCTTCTTGGTGCGGGAGAATGCACTTTAAGACCAGTTGACCTAGTTCAAAGTGTCTTGGGTGCACCTTTTTGTTGTATGCACGAGCCATCCTTTGCTGATAAAGCTGACCAAAACAAATAGCCGTCAATCGTTTCTCCTCTATTAATGCGAGTTGCTCTAGTCGGGTTTTGACCCATTCAGTATCTTCAAATTCAGCCTCGACAATAATTCGAATAGATGGAATTTCGACTTCCGCTGGAATCACAGCCTCAGTTCCATACACCAGCAAATAAGGAGTTGCACCAATCGAGGTGCGCACTGTTGTCCGATATCCTCAAAGTGCAAAAGGCAATTTCTCATGCCATTGTCTAGTGCCTTGAACCATCGTTCTGAGAATCTTTTTGATATTCTTGTTGGCTGCCTCCACATCTCCGTTGGCTTTTGGTTGGTATGGAGTACAATTGTGGTGCACAATTTTGAACTGCTCGCATACCTCCTTCATCAGATTACTATTGAGGTTTGCAGCATTATATGTGATGATAGCTCTTGGGATACCAAATCGACAAATAATGTTTGAATGAACAAAATTCACGACCTCCTTCTTAGTGACTGCTTTGAAAGTTATCGCCTCCATCCATTTGGTGAAGTAATCAATTGCAACAAAAATGAATCGATGTCCATTCGAGGCTTTTGGCTCAATTGGTCCGATTACATCTGTTCCCCATGCAACAAAGGGCCAAGGAGCAGCCATGGGTGCAACTCTGAATGAGGTGAATGAATGAGATCACCATGGATTTGACATTGATGACATTTTCTCACAAAGTGAAAGCAATCCCTTTCCATGGTAAGCCAATAATACCCTGCCCGGAGTATCTTTTTTGCAAGGACATATCCATTCATGTGTGGTCCACAAACCCCAGTGTGCACTTCATTCATAATTTTTTTGTCTTCTTCAGCATCCACACATCTCAATAAATTCAGATCCGGAGTTCGTTTATACAAAACATCCCCGCTCAAAAATAAACCATTGGCTTCTGTTGGCATGTTTGGGGCATCTTCCTGTCTTCAAAAAATTCTTGATGTCTGAGTACCATGGCTCACCATCAATTTCTGCTTCCAGTGTATTACAATAACCATGTTGGTCTCGAACTTGAATCTCTAATGGGGTGATGTAAGTGTTTCCAGGATAGGGAAGCATTGAAGCCAAAATAGCCAAGGCATCGGCCAAATCATTATGAAACCTGGGGATGTATATAAACTCGATGTACATGAACCTTTTGCTGAGATCTTCCACACATTGTCTGTATGGAAGGAGATTCAGGTCTCGAGTTTTCCATTCGCCTTGAGCTTGTCGGATAAGCAAATCAGAATCTCCCAACACAATTAATTCTTGCACACCCAAATCTATTGCCCTATTTAGACCCAGGATGCAAGCTTATTTATACAAAATAAACGAAGTCGAGCTGTTGCAGGGTACTGTGGGCGATATTAAAACTGCCCCAATCCCTGTGCCTGTTGTGTTGGTTGCTCCATCAAAGTACAATTGCCAGGCTTGATTTCCATTTGAACCTACTTCCTCAATAGTTAACCTCTTCATCTGGAAAATATGTATCCAATGGTTCGTAATCACCATCGACTGGGTTCTCTGCCAAGTGGTTTGCCAAAGCTTGGGCTTTCATTGCAGTGTGAGTGACATATATAATGTCAAATTCAGTGAGCAAAATTTGCCATTTCGCGAGTCTGCCAGTTGGCATTGGCTTCTGAAAGATGTACTTTTAAGGATCCATCCTTGATATGAGGTAAGTTGCGTAGGACAATAAGTAATGCCTTAAATTTTGAGCTACCCAAGTTAAAGCTCAACACGTCCTTTCCAAAAGGGTGTACTTGACCTGATAACTAGTGAATTTCATGCTCAAGTAGTAGATAGCCCGCTCCTTCTTTCCTGTAGCATCATGTTGACCGAGAATACTCCAAAAGGAATTGTCTGTTACTAAAAGATATAGAAAGAGAGGCCTGTCAGGTTCGGGCGATACCAACACGGGAGGGTTGGACAAATACTCCTTGATTTTTTCAAAATCTCGTTGACAATCTTCTGTCCATCTGACAGCAACATTCTCCTTCAGAAGTTTTAAAATGGGCTCACATGTGTTTGTGAGTTGAGCAATAAACCTGCTGATGTAGTTCAACCTCCCAAGTAGACTCATGACTTCGGTCTTATTTTTCGGGAATGGAAAATCTCGAATGCCTTTTATTTTTGAGGGATCCAATTTGATTCCCCTTCTACTGACAATAAAACGCAGAAGTTTTCCAAATGAAACTCCGAATGAACATTTTGTTGGATTAAGCTTAAGGTCATATCTTCGCACTCTTTCCAAGAATTTTCTCAAATATTGCACATGATCAACTTGTGTTTAGACTTGATGATTACGTCGTCGACGTATATTTCAATTTCTTTATGCATCATATCATGGAACATCGTGGTCATAGCCCTCATGTAAGTCGCCCCAGCATTTTAAAGACCAAATGGCATGACTGTAGCAATAAGTTCCCCATGGAGTGGTGAAAGCAGTTTTCTTAGCGTCATCTTCATCCATCAAGATTTGATGATACCCCGCATAACAATCCACAAAAGATTTTACCTCGTGTTTTGCACAACTATCAACTAGGATGTGGATATTTTGCAATGGAAAGTTTTCTTTTGGACTAGCCTTGTTCAAATCTCGATAGTCAACACAAACTCTTGTCTTTCCATCCTTTTTCGGCATAGAAACAACATTTGCCAACCAAGTCGTGTAACGAATAACTTGGATCAACTTTGCATTTAGTTGTTTCATTATTTCTTCCTTGATTTTTTCACTCACGTTCGGTTTGAATTTCCTTCTTTTCTGTTGGACGAGTGGAAAATCAGGATAAACGGGCAACTTATGAACCAATAAATCAACACTCAAACCTGGCATGTCATCATAAGACCAAGCAAATACATCTTTGTATTCAAACAAAAGTTGTATTATTGCCTCTCTAATTTCCTGATTGATATGTAAACTTATTTTTATTTCCTCAACATCCTCAGAACTTCCCAAATTGATTGTCTCAGTTTCACTAAGATTAGTCTTTGGTTTGTGCTCAAACTGTTCCAGTTCCCTACTAATTTCCCTAAAAGCCTCTTCTTCATCATATTCCACCTCTTGACTTGGTGATTCAAGAATAAACAACTCTTTGAAATCAGGGAGTGAATTCGACATGCATGTGATGTTATCAAAGCCAACATTTACAGAACTGAAAAATAGAGAATAAGAATTAAGGGAGGGAAAAAGACAATTTACTATGAAACTGAAATTTCATTTCATTGACATCAAAAAGGGACAGAAGGGTTGAAAATAACAAAATACTTTGAACTATTCGGGCCACAACCCTGAGAATAACAAAATACAAAAGAGTAGCAAAACAAACTACCATGACTCCTTCCTTATGGGGAAAGGAGTGGCTTCCCAATTGCTTAACTCAAAACCTGAGCCCACGAGCTGCATATTGGCATGACTTGTACCTTCACCAACTTGGACCATATTTATTTCACAAAACAACTGACTGAGATCCTCAATAACTTCTTCAATGTCTTCAAGAGTGAATGAATCTCTCAATTCTGGACCCTGAGGTTTGATAAAAGAATGAGAAATATTGGGAATCGGTTGTGGCAACGACCAATCAATCTTTTTGTGGTTATTAGACTTATCTCCATTTCTCTTGTTTTGTCTGTATCCGAGGCCAGAGTTGCCTTGGTTTCCTAAGAGAGTAATGGGATTCACGATTCCTTGTGAATATACTCGCAAACCTTTACCGGGTTGATAATCACATTTGAGCATCGTCGTTGCTACCATTGAAGCGGAAGAAGAGATACATGATTGGATGATAGACTCTCCTTCTTTACAGCGATCGACTGATACAACCTTAAAAGACTGGTAAACAATAGAATAACATCCTTCCTTTGCCTCAATGTATGGGACGGATGGATCTCTGTAAATAGGTGAATCATCTTCCCCATGAACAGTGATTTCCTGATTGTTGTATTCAAACTTGACAACTTGATGTAGAATTGATGGGACGGCTCAAGCTATGTGGATCCATGGCCTCCCTAGTAAAAAATTATAAGATGTTTCCATATCCATTACTTGGAACACAATCATAAAGACTACTGGCCCAATTCTCATGTTTAACTTGATCTCACCAATGGTATCCCTCCTTAAGCCGTCATAAGCTCGCACAAATACATTATTGTCAGTGTTAACTTTCAAGCTTTGCAGCGTGAAAAGAGGACATATGTCTACCCCTGACCCTCCATCTATCATGACCCTCTTTACACAGTAACCTTCACATGTCACTGTAAGATGCAAAGCTTTGTTGTGTCCATATCCCTCCTTGGGCAACTCATCATTAGTGAAAGTGATGGCGTTTTACTCGAAGACGCGCTTGGTCATATTCTCCAACTGATTTACTGTGGTCTCTTTTGGCACATGTGCTTCATTCAAAACCTTATTCAACACAAGACGATGTTCTTCTGAGTGCAAAAGTAGAGACAACAATGAAATCTGTGCAGGCGTCTTCTTTAACTGTTCCACGACAGAGTAATCTGGAACCTTAAGCTTTTTTAGAAATTCTACATTTTCTTCCTCAGTAGCTTCTTTCTTTAGTGGTACTTGGATATTTTCAGTCATCTTCCCTTTTCTTAATTCTTCTGGAGAATAACATCTTCCAAAACGTGTCAAACCCCCCGCTTCATCAACTTCTTCGACAAACTCCTATCTCAATAAAACACTGCGGTTTTGTTATAGTTCCAAGGGACAACCTTTGAATCAATTGCTGGAAGCTGTTGAACGGGCTTAACAAAAATAGGCTCTTTCAACTTGGTCAAGCAACTTTGGTCATGTTGTGTTAATGAAAAGCCTTTTGATACATACAACTTTGGCATAGCTGCTCGAACTTCAATCCCCTTTGAAACCCCAGGACGCACAAGACTTTGGTGTCAAGATTGACACCTTCCACACTCAGAGATGCAACTGGTTCTAAACTCTTCATTGACTTGTCTTCTTCTCCGATCTTCCTAAACAACTTTCCTTATTTGTTGAGGAGTTTGTTCTCTTTATCGTCACAAACCATACCCACTAAGTTGTTTTGAGCTAGAAGTGGATTATTGGTCACATTGGGAGTGTTTTGATCATCTGTCACAACAACAACTCCATGCTCGATCAGCTTCTCTATTGCTCCCTTCAAGGTCCAACAATTATCAGTGTTATGTCGTGGGGATCCTGAATGGTATTCACATATTTCATTTGTTGGAAACCTGGAGCATTTGGATTCAGACGATGTGGTGGGATACACTCAATCACTCCTATCTTTCTTAACTTTTGAAACAAGCTGGAGTACGACTCTCCCAATGGAGTGAATTTCTTTTTCTATGCTTGATCTGGAGCATAATTTTGCATAAGAGGAGAGTTGTAAGGGACCTGATAGGGTGGCCGTTGAGGGCAAAAGTTTCCTTGAGATGGGGCCCAAAAATGTGGGCGATTTGGAGGATGCAAATATGACTGAGCATTTCATGTTGTGTACGGATATGGAGATACTGGATATTGAGGGGCATAAGGGTAGTAATGATGAGGATAGCTAAGTTGTCCCTAAACTGATGTGTAAGGACAATTAGACTTTCTCTGAGCTCCCCTGACCCTGATGCCAGTGAAATAACTTTCTATTTCCTTTTACGATTTCCAAAACTTGTTGAACCACCTTAATGGCCTGTGTGGTAGCTTTGATTGATGCCTGGATCACGATCCTTTTTGTTTTGAGACCACTTTCGACCATTTCCCCAATTTTGATTGCTGTGTGAAACGGTCTTCCCATTGCGGCTGTGAGGTGGTGGAAGTTGTCAGGATCTTGAGCCTCTATGAAGATATCAACCAATTCTTGCTCATTTAATAGGGGCTTGACTCGAGCTGCTTGTTCCCTCCATTTGATAGCATATTCTATGAAGCTTTCACTTGGTTTTTTTCTTGTATTGGAGAGTGTATTACAATCTGGCATAATTTCGACATTGTACTGAAATTGTCTAACAAAGTCTTAAGACATATCATCCCATATATTCCAGTGGGACATCTCTTGGTCTATAAACCATTCTGAGGCAACACCAGTCAGGCTCTCACCAAAATAAGCCATGAGCAATTCTTCTTTACCCCCTGCACCCCGAAGTTGATTACAATATCTCTTAAAGTGGGCTATGGGATCACCGTGTCCATCATACTTATCAAACTTAGGGGTTTTGAACCCAGGTGGCAGGTGGACATTTGGGAACATACACAAGTCTTTGAATTCGACACTTTTGTGCCCTCCTAACCCTTGTATGCTCTTCATGTATTGGTCGATTCTTTTTATTTTTTTTCAACATTTCTTCTTGCTCTGAGCCTGGAGTGGGCCTCTCAACATCAATGGGGGAGACGAATTGAACAGAGTTAGGGCCCCCAAATGCTATCCCAGGAGTATAGTACTTCTCCGGATGAGTGGTGAACTGTCCCTCTTAAGTTGCTCTTTGCGTCACAGTCGGTTCTGGGAGTGTATAGACCGGTGCAGCTGTTGTGATAGTGGGAGTATTCCTGAATGGCATGCCTTGAGGACGTGTTGTTGATGGCCCGGACCCACAATTATCAAATGGACCATACCCTGGAGGGAAGAAAGATTCTGATATTGGGACCTGAGAAGATAAAGATCGGATACTAGTGATCTCATAAAAACCAGGAATAGACGTTGGTGGTTCTTGTCCATTGGCCCAGGCTTGCCACAACTGTGCCATAATATGTCTCAATGTCCGATTTTCTTCAACAGTGACTGTCTCTCTTGTTGTTGAATCAATTGGAGTATCCGTTGGGTTCACCATAGTTTCAGTATTGGTTGTCATTGACGCTCTTACCTTAGTCCTGGTAAAGTATGGGTGCTCTGCCAGTTTACTACAAACCAACCACCGAAAGCTAACTAGTCTTGATGTAAAATGAACAAACTTGTTAGGGGTTAGACAATTTTATAAATCAATCACACACTTATTAATCACATAGTAACATGGGTTCAGAAGGTCATTGTTTCATCCCATCTTTTCTTTGCTTATTGTCCTTTTTTTTTTAAAATAAAGAAAAAGTTTTGAAAAAGAAATTCTGATCGGACCCTTTGGAGGTTGCCTACGTATCATGTTACTGCATGAATCAGATCATTATGTAGTTCAAAGATTTAGACAACTCAAAAAGATAAATTTGAAATTCATTCGACAAAACTTCAAGAAACAACAAAACCAAAAGGTTTAAGCACAACCCGGATCAACATAATATCCTTAAACACCAAATTTTAAACTAAAAACCAAGTCTTTCAACAAACAAAATTAAACGAACAAAAAACAACAACTAAAACTTCTCTTCAATCTTCATCACTTTCTTGGATCTTTCTTGTTCCTTCCAAGGTCTCATACAAATTCAGCAACACCTTCGACAGATGGGGAACAATGGTCCGTGCTTGCTCAACCACTTCTTGATCATTCATATGTCGCTGATTTTTAATAACATAGGAGGTTTGCTCTGCCAGTTGATGAACTTGAAGTATATCCCTTCCCATGTTTTGATGACAGTCATTTAACAAAGCCTGATGATCACCAAGATTATTCCTCAAGAGGGCCTCTCGTCCTTCCGCTGCTTCAAGTTGATGGTGAAGTGTTGCTCTCTCGATGATCAATTGTCTTTGCCCCTCTTCGATATCAACATAATGACTGATTTTTCTCTTACATTCTTCTAACTGATGCATCCAACACGATCTTTCTTTCTCGAATTTATCCTTATGCCGCTTAAGTTCTCCCTTTTGATAGTGCACGACCTCTTCGGATGCCACTAAGTCCCTCTTCAATAGAGAGATCTCAAACTTTGCTCATTTTTTATCTGTCGTGCCAAGTGGATTCTACTATGCAATTCTTCCTCCAACTGGGCTAATCTTCCCTCTGCATTCTTCAATTCTCCTTCCATATCTTGCCACTCTAACTTGTGATTTTTTCCTCTTTGGACCTGTACTTCTTGCCGTGCAATGGTTGTTTTGGCCCTCTCCAACTCTTTTTTCAAATGTCTTATAATATGTTGATCTCTTCTTTTTCTGCTGGATCCTTCGGGAGTGACACCAAATGTCATTGGATCACGAAACCACGATAGGTACCCAGGAACCACCTTTCCTTTATCTTTCTCCATAACCATTTCACTTAGCTCAGAAATAATACTCCCGTACCAAATCATCATAATATCTTCGCTATTAAAAGCAAAGCCTGGTGGAGTGTCACATGCAAACCTACTCATATCATCATTGGGTGGGATTTCTTGAACTCTGGCTAGTTGACGCATAACCCGAAGTGGGGAATATGGTTGAACACCTCTAAGACCAATCAACACAAGAAATGAGATACCACTAGACATGCAAATGATATCCTTAGCTCGGAACCAGTATTAATTCCACACTATTTCATCATATGTGATCACTGAAAGTTTTTCTTCACACGCTATGATTCCTTTTGGAAAATCAATTGTGGCTTCCCTTTCTTTATGAGAGGAAACATAGTTTCACCAATCTGGAGTAAACCTAGGCGCACGATCATGGTGATAAAGGTGCTCCAAAAACCATATTTGGAGCAAAATATTACAGTCTTCAAAGTACATTTCCCCACTTAAACATTTAGTCAATGCACAAAACATATTTTTCAGGATCATAGGAATAATAGTTGGACTTTCCATTGTGGTCAACGCCTTCACCATACCAGCCACACGAATGTCAATATGATTGACCCTTTTGGGGAAAATAATGAGACCCAAAAATGCGACCATAAAAGCAAAACATCCATTTGCCTTCCAAGCCTCTTCACCCCCTTGGTTACTCAACTAGTTTCGGTAGTTCTTGAATCCATCTCTTTGGTCGTATCTCTGGTATAGAAAGTCCAATGAGACCCACCAATTTTTCAAACTCTCTTTCTCTATTTGATTAATCTTGAGCAGTTCCAGGAATTTTTTGGTATCAACATGTTTCGAAATTATGGGTCTTTTATTGCTTAGATTAGCACCTCGAACAGTAGACCCCTTCCCCATGAAGCCGACAATTTCTTCCAAAGTTGGTGTCATCTCACAGTCAGAATAACAACATACATTATTTTTGGGATCCCAAAAATGAATCAATGCCTCGACCACATCCCTTCTAGGGTAAATCTCCATAAGATGCACTAAATTCCCTAAGTGTTCCTTTACTCTTTTTTAATCATGACTTCCCATGTCTGCCCACCATTGCCATAAATCCTTTGGTATAGTCTCTACGATCATGAAACTTTGGAATTTCTTCGCTTCTAGGCCTTTTTGAACCTTGTCCTTTGGTCGATGGTACCATTTGTACATTTAAATAGAATCCAATAAAGGTTTTTATGACAAACTCTAACAGAATGAAAAAAGAAAAGTAAAAAAAAAGAGATTTTTTTAAAAATAAAATAAAATAAAACATCAATACAAACACCGAACCCGAGAAATATTTACATTTTAAAATAATAAATGTAAATATTTTAAAAAATAATTCGTGTCCAAATATAATTATTTATATTTCCTTTTATTTCTCAAAACACTCCAATATTAAATACATTCACTATCCATTTAGAATTCTTCATAGAGTTTAATACCATTAAGTTAATTTCCATCTTTCAGGTTTTCAATTTTTTTTCTCTTTTATCAAATTTTCACTATTATTCTCTCTCTCTCATTGTTGAAGAAGAACTAATTATTCAAGTTCATACCAATTTGTTCAGATTCATCGATTAATTCAAGAAAGCTTCCAATACAAAAAGGTATTTTCGGAATCATCATTATTTTGCGAGATTTCATGAGATTTTGTTTTCAAAATAAAACATTATGTTGAATTTTGAATTGTATGTATTATAGATTTTTTCGTCATTTTTCGATTTTTAGATGAGTTTGTTAACATACTCATCAAATATTTATGCATTTTGAAATTTTTAGTATTTGAAACACTATTTTTTTTTTAAATCTTTTATGGCTTTATTTTCACACTTGAGATTTAGTAGATTGTTATTTGTAGTAATCCACAATAGCATTCATACATAATATATTGTTTGATTTTTTTCGTATATTCATATTTAATAATTTCCAATTTTGCTTATAAGGTTAATAATGCACAAGTAAACACAGATTCAGATTTAAATTTGGTGAAAAATTTGGAAAAAAGGAACATAGCAGACGAAGAAGAAAGCGAGAGTCAAAGAAGAGGGTTGCAAAATTTTTATTTGTCAATTATTTTTCTTTTACTCATCATTTGTATTTTTATTAAGAACATTGTATTTCTTTTTTATTTATAGCTTTTCAAATACGTATCTCATATCGATTTGTATTTCTTAAGCATAAATGTATCCTATTTTTAACAGTCAATTTGTATTTTTTTTTGAATATTATATCCTGATTATATCATTTTCACTGTGTATGCTATCTCATATAAAATTGTATATCTTAAGTATATATGCATCATATTATTTAACAGTTAATTTGTATTTTATAAAAATATTATATCCTGATTATATTTTTTTTATCTATATGTATGCTATCTGTTTTTTCAGAATCTTTTATACTTATTTCTTTCATAGTCAATTTGTATTTATATTTTTAGAATATTATATTCTTCCTCAACAGATTTATTACTTCCACCAATTATGTTATTTTTCCCAAAATCTTGTGTCCTTTCATAAATCATATTCATATATATTGAGATACACAATCAATAATATTTTTTGTAATACACAAAAAAAAGAAATATATATTTGACAATCGTGCAATACAATATGATAACCGAAATACAATTTGTAGTTTGAAAGTAAAAAAAATCACTTTAATTTGAATGGTAAAGTGAGCACATAAAATGTAAAAAATATTGGTATACAATTATAACGCAAACATAATAAAAAGGAAAGTTGACTAATAGAGTGAAAAAAGGATTTTTTTTTTGAAATTGTAACTCATGAGAATTTTAAATGATATGCTCCTTTTTCTAAAAAAATATTATCTCCCTTGATTTTCTCCTTTCTAAATAATTGTAATCTTGAAAATCAAACAAATAAAGGATACATAACAAACTAAAATATAGACATTTTGGATAAATATTGAAAGTGTCGCTAAGGAAACCTATTAAATGTCAAAATATTGACATTTTGAAAATTTTTCCAATATAATTTATTAAGTATTTTGTCACACCTCTTTTATTTTTTACAATTGTTGAGGATATGACGGATTTTTTTAAAAAAAATATATTTTTTATTTTTTTGTAGAGTCGCCACTTGAATTGAGTTTTTTAGGTGTTACAAGTCACCATATAGTTCTTAGTTTAAAATAAAAAAAAAACTTTTTTTTTTGTTTTGGTCTACGAAAAACAGAGATTGAGTAAGGAATTCTATTGACCGGAGGGAAGGTATGAGGCACCCCCAAGTCCCGTGGTTCTAGCACGGTCGCTTTATTAACTTATATTTGGCTAAAATAATTTATTTATTTATTTTGTATAAAAGGGAAAAAATTGTATTAATTACTATTTTTAAAAAAAAATTAATTGGCCTAAGAGCGTAACCGCACACAAGACCCTTCTTTTTAGAAAAGAATACACATCAAGAATCGTAACCGAACACATGATGGTATTTGAAGTTTTATTTTATTTTTTAAAGAAAAAATACAATAATTAATTACTCATTTTTTTAAAAAAATAATGATAAAAATGAATAAAAGAAAATGGTGCAACATATAGACCAAGAAATGATTAGTATTTATTTATTTATTTATTATTACTCAAAAATTTCTAACATTTATATTTATTGTTTAACCAAAAGAAAAAAAATAGACAATTAAGTTTTACTACTAGACAATGACAACAAAAGAAGAAAAACAAAAAAAAACTTTTACAAAATTACAATTAAACACTCTTTTAAACTAATAATATACTAGTTTTAATTTCTTTTTTTTTTGTTATATTGATAAAAATTTAAGAAATAACCAATTTAGTAAAAAAAATTTTTATACAAAATGAGTACCTTGACTTATTTGATAGAAGACTGCAAAATAACAAATTTTCTAATTGTTAGATTATTAAGTCAAATTAGTCAAATTTTTATTTTTACTCTAATAGTCAATTCAAATATTTATTTAAGAGAATTTTATATTTATTTTTTTTGAATAAAAACCATATTTACATTTTTTTTTGCAGAAATAAGCAGATTTACATTTTTTTTGGCAGAAATAACCAGATTTACATTTTTTTTGTTACAAAAATGACCAGATTAAACCCTTTTGCAAAAATGACTAGTTTTATATTTTGTATTTTTATTTTTTTTAAGTTCGTTTTTCAAAAAGAAAGTTACCAAAAATCTAAAAAATTGCAATTGTTATATTAATTTTTTTAGTTACTAAAGCTAAAATTTAAACTAAATATGATTAATAATATATATGTACATCATAATAAACACAATCATATGAGAAACACTAGAATAAACTAATAAAAATATACAAACTAAGTAATATAAGGATAAACATAATCATACGAGAATCATAATAAACTTAGCAAAGAAATCAACAATTTTTCAAAAAAAAAAAACATAAAAAGAACATAAACATTAATTCAACATTACATTGAAATGTAAAGTGAAATACCTAGAGTTGAGGACAAACAAATAATAGAAGCAAATTCAATTGAATTCTCAAGACAACCCAATAGAAATATTTTCTTTTTTTTTAAGAAGAAAATTTTTTTTAAGTTTTTTTTTTCTTCTTGCAATTTTCTTTCTATCTTTTTTTCTTCCTTTTCCTTTTTTTTACAATGGAAAAAAGAAGGGGGTTTAAATAGGTGTTCAACATTAAACCTCCAATTTTTCTTGAAAAGATAAGAGTCAATGCATGCTTTGGACTCTTTGTTTTCCCAAGGTGCCACCCAAGATGGCCAATTAATTATTTTTTTTTGTTTTAAGAAAAATCAGATTAATTGAATGATTCATTTGCCCTTTTAGATGACCCATTTACTTTATTCATTAATTGAATATAGTTATATGGGTCATCAGAAAATAATAGGCTCAAATGTCATTTAGATGACCCATTTCATAAAGGGCAACTTTCACATATAGCGAATAAAAAATTTATATTTGTATGCTATTAGCAAAGTTTGCATAATTGCGCTCCATAGCAAACATAGAAATTGTATAATTCGCTATACATATACAGTTGAAGCAGATTGTATAAAACGAAGTGTATAAAACAAGAAAGAGAAAGACACTTGGGCAGAGAACTGTATAAAAACCAAGTGTATAAAACGAATTGTATTATTATAAGTGTATAGAACGATTATATACAATTTGAATTTATATAAAATGAGAAAGAGAGAAAGACAAAAGAGACTTGACAAGGAATATACAATTGAATCGAATTGTATAAATGAGAAAGAGAGAAACTAGATACAATTTGAAAATTGTATAAAACGAGAAAGAGAGAAAGACAAAAGAAACTGGGCAGGAGAGTATTTTTATTGTATAATTATAAGTGTATAGGACGAAAATATATGTACTTGCATGTGTATATACAATTTTCTCACGCTTGATACAAACAGAAACACAATTTATACATTTCGCTTCTGTTTGTATAAGTGACAAAGGCGAGGGTGTCGAGCGAGATTTGGAGAATGACGAGCGAGATCTGGAAGAGGGGAGAGAGGGGAACAAAAATATATGTATTTATACAATTTTATCTACTTTATACAATTAGAAACAATTTTTATACACTTGTGTTTGTATTAATAGTGAGGAAGCGAGCGAGAGATTGGAGGAGAGTGGTGAGCGAGATATTTGGGAGAGCGGCGCCTGGCAATTTTTTGCAAACGCTTGCTATGGAGCACAATTAAATCAAACCGTAGCTACTCCATTTATTTTAGGTTATTAGTTTGCTATTATATACAATTTTCCCTTTCTTTTATTCATTGTATGAATTATAGTTAATGGGTCATCTGAAAATAAAAGACTCAAATGTCATGTAGATGACCCATGTCTTTTAGGAAAATTTAGCTAACTAATCCAAAAAATCAACTTATTTAGTGATAATATCCATACTTTAATAATATTAGTAAACATGTCAAAAATTTCATTATTTTAAAAATAAATAATTATTCTGATATTATTAATATTTTCTCTCTCATTATTTACACCCTTTTTCTCTCTCTCATAGATTACACATTTTCCTATATTTATGTAATTGGATAGATATTAATGATATTTTAAATTTTCTCTCTCTTTTATTAAGATTATCAATTTCTCTCTCTATCTTTATTATTAATCAAATCCTCAACTTCCCAGATTTATCTCTGTTTTCTTACGCTTGAATTTTCATTTTCTCTCTCTAACCTTCTTGAAAATCAATTCCACAAATATTAATGATATTTTAAATTTTCTCTCTCTTTGATTAAGATTATCAATTTCTCTCTCTATCTTTATTACTAATCAACTCCTCAAATTCCCAGATTTATTCTCTCTTTTCTTACTCTTGGATTTTCATTTTCTCTCTCTAACCTTATTCAAAATCAATTCCACATATTTCTGAATTTTCATATTTTATATCATTCTCAATTAATTTCGTTTTAAGGCTTGATTTGGAGATTCACATTGATTTGAGTATTATGTTCTTCATATTCCTTATTGATTTACTTACTGATTTTAGTGTTTTTTTTAATTTTTTTTGTTTTGTTGTTGTTCTTAAAACAATTTTTAGTATTTCATAATATAAAATTCTCTCTTCAATGGACGCTTTCAAAAGAGTTACTAGAGTTATTGGACAAAATAATCAAAGGTCTTCTGAGTTCTCATCGTTTAATTTTTTTCCACTCAAGAAATAAACAACAATGTAGGTTCTGCTTCTAAATCTAAGAGGATATACGACGGGAAAAAATGCCTGAATATGTCGAGGTGCAAAATCCCACACAAATTCATAACCATGAAGTTGAAGAAGACCAATTTTTTGGAGAAGAGATATTTTTTTGCATGTGTTGTGTATTGCATGTTTAGTTTAATTTGTTTAGTAATTTTTAAGATTCAAAAAAATACATGTTACAATGAGTTTGGAAGTGTATATGGAATTTTTAGTCTGTTACTATGTATGTTTGTATTGGGAAATTTTTTAAATGTCATATATTTATTGTATTTTGTGTTCTGTTTTTTTTTTGTGTGTGTTAGTTGTCAATATAATACATTTTATGAGTTTGATTGTGTATTTACTATTATCGTATACATTTGTAAGTATATATGGAATTTTCATCTTGTTATAGTTATTATTTATTTTTGTATTTTCATTTTTTTAATGTTTTTTGTATTCACTGTTATAGTTAGCATGCATTTTTGTATTCAATATGTTTATTGTATTTTATGTTCTGTTTTTTTTTTGTCAATGTAACACATTTTATAAGTTTGATTGTGTATTTACTATTATCGAATAGATCTGTAAGTGTAAATGGATTTTTCATTCTGTTGTAGTTATTATTTATTTTTGTATTTTATATTTTAAATATTTTTTGTATTCATAGATTTGGAAGTGTATATTGAATTTTGTTGATGTTTTAGTCAGTTTGTATTTTTGTATTTCATAGTTTTATTGTATTTTTGTATCAATAGATTTGAAATTGTATATTGTATTCTGTAGTATGTTAGTATATATCCATAAATCATTTTGTATTCTGTTTTTTTTGTGATAATTATGTCAATGTACCACAGTTAGTATTTATTTTTGTATTTCATAGTTTTAATATTTTTTGTATTTATAAATTTGGAAGTATATATTGAATTTTGATGTTGTTTTAGTCAGTATGTACTTTTATATTTCATAGGTATATTGTATTTTTGTATCTATAAACTTGGAATTGTATATTACATTCATTATATCTAATGTATTTTGTATTATATATTTTTTTTGTGATAGTTATGTCAATGTGCCACATATCAATAACCATATATTTTTTTTTGGTATGTTGTTGTCAATGTGTTGATGTTTTATTTATGATCATGTTTTTTGTTGTGTTATTTTAGTATTATTTCATTGTTTTGAATTCAATATGCCAGGGGACTTCTTATGCTTGCAAAAAACTATCAAAAAATGCACCTCACATTCACTGTATAGTAAATCATGACATAAATCCAAGTTGACTGACAAGCTTACACCGGAGCAGTATAAACATTTTTGTGAGAGTACGTGTTTTAGTCAGTGTATGAAAATCAAAAAATGTGTTGGGCAAGGTCAAATTCACAGGTGCTGTATGTCACTAGAAATAGAAGCTAGTAGTAATCAGTCTCTTGTAATCAAAGTCAATGGAGCTATTTTAAAGTTCACAATTAGGACGTTTGCGCTCATTACTGGATTAAACTGTGTTGGTGTTGTAGAGGATTTCAAGTTTAACACAGAAGAATCTAACCGACTTATTGTTCAGTACTTTGGTGGTAATGAGATCATACGTAGATCTGATTTGTTTGATAGGTTCAATGGTAAAGTTTGGATTGACAATGATGATGATGCGATTAAGTTTGCAATATTATATTTCATTCATATGTTTGTGTATTCTGGCGAGAAGAGATCATTCCGCATTCCTAGAATTCACTTTGATTTGGTTGAAAGTGGTCGATATATGCATTATCCTTGGGGTAGAAAAAAATTTGAGTCGTTGCTACAGAGTATCAACAAGGTTTTGACTACTAATGGTCAATATTATAGAATATGTGGTATGCCTGTTGTCCTTCAAATATGGATATACGAGTGCATGGGTAAGCGTCAAACGAGTTTTCCATGAAAAATCGGTGATCGTAACCCCCGTATTCTAAACTGGCAAACAGTAGGAGCAAAACCCCGATTCAAAATGTTGATGAAAGACACATTCAATGATGCTAACACATAGGTATTGTGTATAATTGAAGAAATTGTACCCTCGTAATTGTATTAATTCGATGTATATCTTTTATTATGTTAATTATTGTGTTAACTGTCGTGTTTAAATTAAATGGAAGAATATTGTTCCTTCTCTGATGGAAATTGTTGTTCTACAATTGCCTTCTGAAGGTGTTTAAAAATCAAATGAAGGTGTTCAAATAGAGCCACGTCATGATATTGATGAACAAGCACTTTCTGGACAGAGCTTAGATGATGATTTTGTCAACCCACCTCCACCTTCAATGAAGGTTACAGGTAAAAAAAAAGGGGCAATCAGTATCACCTGCCAAAAGGGTAAGAAAAAAGGACTCAAATATCGCAGATCAAATGGAACTGAATGAACAGATTGATCCAGTAGCGAAACGGAATGTAAAAAAAGTTGCGCTTCCAAAAGTTGTGCGGAAGAAACAAAAATTGTGTTCTAAGAAGACAACCACTTGCACTTATGTGCCAACAAAGGTTTCTCAAATACCATCTGTAAGTGTGTCTCATGAACAATTTATGAGGAAAAACTCTTTGAGTTACGAAAGGAGGTATATACTGTTTATACTTATGTTTTTTTAATATGTTTATTCAAATTATTGCAATCTGTAAAATTTACACATATTGTAACTGTTTCAGGTTAGAGAAGAGTTCAAAGATATACGAAAGTTGATAAATGATAATTTTAATATCATTATGTCTACTTTGAAGGTGAAACAATATGCTCAATTTTTATATTTAAAATTATTTTTATTTATTTTAATTTTTGTGAATACTCTGTTGTAATTTAATATTTTCAGGACAACAAAAACAATGACATTGCTGGTCAAGGATCACAACCTTTTACAAGTCCAATTTTATCAGAAAATCAAAATTAGGTAGACACAAATCATTTTGAAATTAATTGTTTATTCTGTTTGTATTCTGTATGCTGTACTATATGTATGTTTAATATTAATTTTTTTCTATATTTGTAAGTACTTTATTTCTTTATCCATGGTGATTAAATATATGTTGATTGTTTTTGTATCCAATATATTTTCGGAACAACATAAACAATCACAATGCTGCTCAAGGACCACAACATTTTACAAGTGCAGTTGTATCAGAAAATCAAAACCAGGTAGAGACAACTTATTTTGAAAATAAAGATTATTATTTTTGTATTCTGTTTTTCTTACTATGTTTATGTTTAATATTAATTTGTATTTTATATGTCATTAATACTGTATTTCATTATAATTATTTTTTATCTTTATGTTGACTATTTTTGTATCAAATATCTACATGTATTAAAGAAACTTTTTGATGATGAGAAGACGGAGTGTGATGAAAGCTCAAATGATGGCAGCAAGGAAGTTTTTCAAGTATGTTCATTATAAATTTTGTATTTGTTATATTGTTTACCGATATTTTTTTGTTCAATCTCCTTTTTTCAAGGATCATTCAATTTTGGACAATTCAAATTTGGGAGACATACCCGATATTGTTGGGGGTGCTGATAAACAAGTATGTTTGTTAACTCGACATATTTAATTAGTGCAGTTGGGAATATTTTGATTATTTTTTATAATTAACATTTTTATATTTTTAAAGGTTGATTGTGACAATTTTCCTGTGCGTACTCTGATCACTATATATGTTGGTTTTAGTTCGTCTAAATCAATAATCCCAAGTGTATGTTCTACTTCTCTAAACTAATTACTTTTATTGTTATTAGTCTAATTTGCATTTGAATAATGTTATTTTTTTATTAACTACAATGAAGAAGAGGATCAGTTCATATTTTCTACCCCTATTCAGTCTATTATTCTCATGAAAGGGTCACAACAATCACAGTTTGAGTTGGATGATTCTCTCATGCCAAGTCTCAGTGACATAAAAAGTATTTGTGTTACTGAGAATACCATTAATGCAGAACAGAGCATCATCATGCACATTCAAACCACAAGCAATGACAACTCAAATATGCAAAAACAGGCTAGCATGGAGAGTCAGAACAAAACAAGTCATGTTCACACACCATTACCTGCGCATAGGATTAGACGTCCAGGCCCTTTCAATAGATTCCCATATCTGACTTCGTTCGGCTCATCTGCAGGTATAAAGACATAACAAATTTTAATGTCTTTTAAATCTGATTTATATATCTTTACTTTAATTTTTGTAAATGATATGTTATTTTTTAATTTAATATTTACATCAGGTACTTCATCGGTGCGACCAATTATTTTTGAACTGAAACACCCGTTCATCTTTGATCTTATTTCTGCCAATCGTGATATCATTATGTGGGATGCACACCGATCATGAATTCGCGAAGATCTTCTTGCAAAACATGAGAATAAGTAAGTATTTAAGACGCATAATAATATAAAAAAATTGTATCCTGTATTATGTATCCTCCATTTTTTTAGTATATGATATGTTTTTTTAGTATTCATGATTATTATTTTTAGGTTATTTTGCATAATCAGTTATTAATTTGAATCGTTTTTCTTTATTGTATTTTAAACATGTTAGTGTATTTTCAATTAATCAACTGATTGAATGCTATGTACGTTGTATTATAAATTGATTGAAAAAATCATATATTGTTCGTTATTTTTTTAAAAACTCTGTATTGTAATAACATTACAGATCTTAATTTGTTGTTATGTATGTTACTCTAAATTCTGGTGCATATTTTCACAAATACATTAGATACCTATATAATTTCTATGTTTTATCAAACAATTGTATTATTATTATTATTATGTTGTATTTAATATGAAATTTTAGCAAATTGTATACCTTTTATTTTTTGTGTATTGTTTAGATGTCATGATCAAGATCGATACAAGAAGGGTAAAGCACGCATTCCAGTGCCATTTGACTTTGATGTTGATATTGTAGACAAGAAAAATTGGTTCTACAATTTGTACTCAAAAGGTCAATTGTTGAATGATTCGGTAAGTAACAACTGTAGTTATTTAGTTATTGTTCGTTATTTTATTGTTATCTAATGATTATTTATTTTTTTATTGTTCAGCATATCAATGTTATCTTCTATTATTTGAGAAAGAAAGCCAAGTATGATGTTGACAAGAGGTATAAATACACAACTGTGGATTGTGTGTTTACGTCCAAAATTTCATCAATTTGGAAGAAGTATGAAGATTTAGATAGTGATGTCTACTGCGCTGATGAAGAGCATTTTATAGGTGATTACATTAGAGGGTATAAACTTCATGCCGGCATTCCGTGGCATTTGGTGGATCACGTATTTATCCCTGTAAATGTAAAGAAAAAATTTCATTGGGCATTGGCGGTACTTTCTCTTAATGATAGACGTGTATACGTTTATGATTCTTACAGAGTGGCAGGTCATGATGCAGCAATCAGGAAAGAGGTTACCAAGTTGGCTCAACTCATTCCGCCTAAGATGACTATGTATGATTATTACAAGAACAGAGGTTTAGATAGATCTATTAGTCAAGAAGAGAATGAGTTATTTGAGATAGTTTTCATAGACAACATACCTCAACAGACCGATGGTAGCTTGTAAGTTGTATTAATTTGAATTCAGTATATCATTTTTATTTGTATTTGAATTTTAATTTTGTATTCTAATATTTTATTCTGGGATTGTGGTATCTATATGCTTGCTTTTACCGTGTTGTTGTCTTATGGTCAAGAAAATCCAAGTGGTACCTTTGACGTAATGTTTTCAAGGTTAAAATATGCTGCACTTCTTTGGAATTATGCTCGGCAAAAGCAAGACAACGGATCCATTAGTGACACTGAGGCACCCCCAAGATATACCAATTGAAATACAGTAGTTGTGCTTTGTTGAAGATACTTCTTCGTGTTTTAAAACTACTTAATTTATGTTTCATCAACTTTTATGTTNTAAAATTGTTGTATTACATTATATACATTGACAGGTTTTTTATTATGTTGGGTATTCATTACGTCACATTAATTGTAGTTGTATTGTTTGTATTAAAATCTAATTTATTTTCAAATGTGGGCACATTAGTTGTGTTATATAGTGTCAAATATATTTGTTTATGAACATTAAATCACAGTTTCTCAAGTCATATTTTTTAGTGTTCTTGCATATACATGTACATATTGAATTCTCAGCTTATTCATATACAGCGTGATAGGCAATAATATGGAGTGAGCTATCCAACGATTTTGTATTTCATTAGAAATAATATTTTTGTGTATTCTATATTATTTATATCAACGACTTTATTTTATTTTTTTTGTTTAATTTTTGTTTACTTTATTTTTTAAGAACGTTTAAGTTATATATTACAAATACAAAATTTTTATTAGGATATAAGTATATACGCGCAAACGAATATATTTTGATAAAATATTATTCATTGAACATTATGAAAACATCATAGAAATATCAAAAGATAAACGATTTTTACAAGCACATGTAAATTTATTTTTCAAAACAAAATCAAACATATCTAACTATTCAGTTCGTAGTCCATTCCTACATGATCGCCTATTATGTCCCTTTTGACCAGAAGTACTACAAGAATTCTTGTTCTTCTTTTCATATAGCTCACTGTACGTACTATCACGAAGCTTTTTTGAAGGCCTACCAGGTAGTTTTTTGAACTTTGGAGGCTTAACTATTTCATTCTCTACATATGCAGGCACATTTTAATCCTTTCGATCAGGTAATGGATAGATTGGATTAACATATGTAACAAGTAATGTATTTGGCTTGTAAAGGTCAGAACAATACGGTTCAGGATCAAGAAATTTCTTCTTTAAAACAGCCCAAGCGTGCGAATATGGTATTTCATCAACTTGAGATCTCCTACATGTGCAAGTTTTCCTTTCAAGACAAACAATAAATGTTTCCCCTTCATGACGAACAGTGTGCACATAATTACTTGTTGCAACTACCTATTACACAAAGTTAAAAGGAAGTTAAATCATACCAATTATACAATCTTTACTTTTTACTGGATGAAATGCAAAATACAACACTTTTAAGAAAGCATAAACATACCGTCATACGCAGTGAAAGTTCTTCATTTTCAGCGAGCATTTCTTGTGCTTTACCACAAAGTGTCGTGAATGTATTAGAAGCAGATGTATGGTTTTTGAAATTCCATCGATCAAACATTTGTCTAATTTTCTAAAGAAAATCATATATGTAATTCTTTTGCTTCCACAAGGCATGCATTTATGCATTCAACTATGTTTGATGTCAACACAGTGCCTCGATCAACTGTTGCATACACTCTTGCCCATTTGTTATAACCAGCCAATTCCAAATAATTCTTCACCCTAATATCAACATGTTCTACTTTTTTCATTAGTTTATTAAATTCTGAATGTTTGTATGCCTTTTCCATTGCATAAAACACTTCTGAAAGACTGTCATGTGATTTTTTGTAAAGTGTCTTCACGTTCTTTCAAAGATGAAACGTGCAAGCATAATGTGCTATAATGTATATCCTCGAAACTGCTTTTATAATACTCTCGTTTCTGTCGGATACAACACAGAATTTATCCTTTAAACCATGAGCTTCTCTAAATTGTTCAAAAAACCAAGTCCAAGATGCATCATTTTCCGAATCAATAATACAGTATGCTAGGGGCAATATATTTACTTAATATATACAATGCAAACATTAGGATACACGTCGGCAAATACAACAAATACATTTTTAGTGAATATAATATAGTGCGTAATTCTTTATAAAAATATAAATATCTAATATTTACCTGCTCCATCCAGTGTGCTTGCAGACACAAATGTGCCATTATAAGTCCCCCTGAGATGGCTACTGTCTACTACAACTATTGGCTTACAACTTTCAAAACCTTTTATGAAAGGAAACAAAGCTATAAAGACATATAAAAGTTCATTTTCTTCCGTCTTCTTCATTCTTATATGCGATCCAGCATAAGTGGTGTCCAATATATATAAATAATTGGGTAATTTACTATATGAATCAGATAGTGTCCCCCTTAAAGTATTTAATGCCTTTTCCCTAGCATTCCATGCAACAGAGTAGGATACATCTATGCCAAGTTCGAGTCTAACATCAACTTGTATGTCTTTCGGCGTCAACTTTCTTTTATGATCAACTAGCTTGAGTTTTATTATACCTCCAACAAGACTGCTTGTTGCTTGTCTCTGACTATACACCTTATCTTTTAATGGACATGTATGCTCATCTACAAACTTTCTAATTCTAAACATTCCCGATTTATTGATGTTAGAAGCCTTCATTATTCATCCACAATTTTCAGATACACAAGCAAGTGTATAACTGCTCGAATTATAAAAGAAAATAAACAAAATAAATTAATACATGATATTATATGGAATAATTACTATAACAACAACAGATAAAATCTATATAAATACAAAATACCTTACTACACTTGATATTTCTGTCTTACACTGAAATCTATTATCAATGGCATATTTCATCATCACAGCTTTCAAAGTACGTTTATTCTTATAAACTTGATCCTCAATGACTTCTTTATGATTCGTATTGCAGATAATAGAGTTACTTAACTCAGTAATGATTAATGGTGCACTAATAACTAATGCTTGGTTATCAGTAGTACTTCATCCGTTTATACTACACATGCCAATATCTTCTTCATACTGATTTCTACAATTTATATCACGATCGTTCACAAATACAGTTCACAAATGGGGTACTTTGCAAATTCTCGAGCTTCTTTCTTCAATGAGACATATACTCTCATTCCCATATCGTTGTGTATATGCTACCTTCTATTTTATACTTAAGTTTCAATCTGTTATACCTCAAATCTACCCCAATCTAATTAGCAACTTCATCAACTAAATCTTTATACGATACATATTCTTTAATCATAATTGCCTCAATTGTGTAATCAACATAGCAATTATCTTCAGTCCAATGTCCATAATGCTTTATTGTTAAACTAATGCTCCCCATATATGCTTTGTAGTAAAAAAAATAAATCACATAGTCAATACTAGATACGAAAATAATGACATTACCATTAATTAGTATCAAGAATACAAAACAATAAAGTTAAAATAGTAATTCAAATAAACGATTCGAACAATATTCCTTGGCTAAACAATTGATGCATCAAATACGTATTTTGTTGGATATATAATTTCTTATACAAAAGTTAAAAAAATAATTTCAAATCAGAATACAATTTATTTTAACAATATATCAGTACATTTGGATTAAAAAAAAACAATGTCAACAAACACAGAAAAAATAAAGATAATTGCATTGGTTAAAATATATAATAATTCAAAACGCAAATACATATGAATAATTATTATACAAATAAAATCACATCAAATCACAATCAAATACAAAACATATAAGGATTAATTAACTAAAACATACCTGACTTTGGACTTTTCGTTTGTGTTTATTTTTCAAAAATCGTTTACTAGTTTATTCTCCAAAACATAAACCTCGCAAGAATTTTTTTTTTTGATGAACATCATGAATAATGGGTAGATATATCCTTCAGATTTTAAATAAATTGTAACCGATGTTGAGAGTTTTAAGCATCTATTACTTTTTATAATTTTTTTCTCCCCTAAATAGCTCTAGTTTGTTGTATAAATTATGCATTATTTTAAATTAAACAAAATAATTAAAATATGATTAAAATATATAATAAGGTAAAATTTTGACATTATCACTAAATATTGAAAGTGTTGATACTATACCCTATTAAATACTAAAATAATGTCATTTTAAAAAAATTTCCCTTTTATTTATTGTTTGAATAATAGCTGATGGGCCATCTGAAAAAATTTAAAATAGGCCCAAATGTTGACCCATTTCATCAAGACCCAAACAAATTGACTCACTAACACAAAATCTAAACATCTAAACAATTTCAAAGATCAAACACAACAAAATAATGCAGAAAAAAAAGTTTAAAAAAAGAAAAAATAAACATAAAACGAAATAAAATAAAAAATAATAATAATAATTCAAGCAACAACATCAACATGATAAACTTAAAGAACATTAATAACACAAATCCGATATCAAACGACCTATATTGTCAAACGAAAAAAGATAATGATGAATATTGATAAAGATTGAGAGGGGGGGGGGGAGATTGACATAGCTTTGAGGTAAATGAAGGTCGCCGGAAAACTTTGCCGAAAATTTTTTTGACGGATTTTGAACTTAAAATTTATATCAAATGATATCCCTTGAGGAGCTCTACACATTTATGTAAAGGACTTGGGATGAGAATGACCGAAATTTTATAAATCTAGGAAAAAAGTAAAAATTCATATTTGATTTTCCTTAGATCTACAGAGTTTGGCTATAGATATGGATGAAAGGTTTGTAGATTTAGGTAGAGGAGGGTGAAAGGAAAAGATGGTAAAATTTTAAAGATTTTTCTGGCCAAAAAGGTGGTGGCCACCGGGCGATTGTGATAGCAGCGGTGGCCGGCCGGCGGCATGGTAGTAAGGGGAAGAAGAAAAAAATAAAAAATGTAAAATAAAAAAAATGCTAATTTTTTGGATTTTTGTATTTTTGTTTGGGTCCAATAATAGCCCTTGGATTAAAATATCATGAATGATAGAGATTCAATCTTGACCATTTCTATTAATGTCACGACCCAAAACGAGCCGCGAGTGGCACACACTTATCCTCCTATGTGAGCGAGCCAACAAATCTAAACCCAACGTTTACCAATATTTCAACCATAATGAACAAAATATAATGCGGAAGACCCAAAACTCATTAGTATAACCAATAAATAAGCTTCTAAAGTTTATCAATTATTATCCCCAAAATCTGGAAGTCATCACATCAAGAACATCTATCCTCAAATTACTAAGTCTAAGAGTATTTAAGAACTAAAATAAGTAGAAAGATGGTCCATGTCCGAACTTCAAAGACATCAAGACGAGAAGAAGAGAATCCAGCCCGAGCTAGGAATAATAGCTCACCCTGAAATCTGATGTGCTGAAGACTGGCTAGACTTGCGGACGAGTCGAAGTCAACGGTGCACTTGCTGCACTCCACAAAACAACAAGAAGAACATAAAAGAAGGGGTCGGTACAAGGAACAAGTACTGAGTAGGTATCATCGGCCAACTCAAAATAGAAAGCAATATATACTGAGTTGTAATATAAAATCAACCACAATACTTAACAGGTGGCAATCAACAAGTACAAGAAACATTGGCAACAACACCAAGCACACCTATGAGGACTCAAGCCTCCACACCATACTCATTTGGGAAATAGGTTCTTCGAAATTTAGTGTATTAACATAATAGAAGATTACTTCTCTTTATTCTTATCGTGCCGGAACGTGACACTCCGATCCCCTAATGCTACGTGTCGGAACGTGACACTCCGATCCATTATTCCTACGTGTCGGAACGTGACACTCCGATCCATTATTCCTACGTGTCGGAACGTGACACTCCGATCCATTAATCCTACGTGTCGGAACGTGACACTCCGATCCATTATTCCTATGTGTCGGAAGGTGACACTCCGATCCATTATTCCTACGTGTCGGAACGTGACACTCCGATCCATTATTCCTACGTGTCGGAACGTGACACTCCGATCCATTATTCCTACGTGTCGGAACGTGACACTCCGATCCATTATTCCTACGTGTCGGAACGTGACACTCCGATCCATTATTCCTACGTGTCGGAACGTGACACTCCGATCCATTATTCCTACGTGTCGGAACGTGACACTCCGATCCATTATTCCTACGTGTCGGAACGTGACACTCCGATCCATTATTCCTACGTGTCGGAACGTGACACTCCGATCCATTATTCCTACGTGTCGGAACGTGACACTCCGATCCATCTATCTCATTATTTCAGTTCATCAAGCTTTCTTTATGTCAAGCATCATCTTAATAGAGAGGATTTAAGATTAAAGATTCAACAATCTCATCATTCTAACCACCACAATTATACGATCACAACATACAAACACACAATCAAGTATATAGAAGACTTTACAATACCACCCAATACATATCAATCGCTATTTAGAGTTTATCTATCACATAGACATAAACCATAACCTACCTCCACCGAAGAATCGTGATCAAGCAAGCTATCTCCCCAATGCCTTTTGCTTTTCTCTTCGTTCTCTCTCTCTCGCTCATTCTCCCCTTTCTGTCTTTTTCTTTTTCTTCTCCAGATTCTTTTTCTTTTACCCTAATTAACATATAATTCATTATGATAAAAGTAACCCATTATTTTTTTTAAAGTTATCTCTTTTAACCCTCCAAGTAAATAAATTATTAAACTTACCCCACTAATTTCATAAAGTTTGTCATGAATAGTCCAAAACACCCCTTTAAAACTTTTAGCAGAAATCCGACCCAGTTAGGTTTACGCAACTTGTGACGGCCCGTCGTATCTGCGACGGTCCGTCCTGCAGGTCCGTCACAAAGTTCAGAGAGTTAAATTCAGTAAAGGGTTTGTGACGGTCCGTCGTACCTACGACGGTCCGTCCTGCAGTTCCGTCGTGAAGTTCAGAGAGTCGATCTCAGTACCCAGATTTCAGAGTTGAAGTGTTTTGGAACGAAGACCCTTGACGGTCCGTCGTGAACATGACGGTCCGTCGCGTGATCCGTCGACCCAGTCAGTTATTTTCAAAAATAATTCTACTGTTCAAATCGACTAAACAGGTTGTTACAATAGATACCAATTTACTCATCGTTCGTCCCCGAACGATCACAGGAAGAAAAGCAAGGGCGAGAAAGAGTACCTGAATCTGTAAAAAGGTGGGGATATCTTTCTTGCATATCCGCCTCATTCTCCCAAGTAGACTCTTCGACTGGCCGATTTTTCCACTGAACCTTGATAGATGCAATCTCCTTTGATCTCAACTTGCGGACTTCTCTAGCGAGAATAGTAACCGGCTCCTCCTCATAAGACAAATTCTCATCAAGAAGAACTTAATCCCAACGAATAATGTAGTTTCCATCCCCATGGTACTTTTTCAGCATAGACACATGAAATACCGGGTGCACTCCTGAGAGTCCTGGAGGCAATGCCAATTCATAAGCCACCTCCCCCACGCGCTTCAAAACTTCAAAAGGCCCAATATACCTCGGACTAAGTTTACCTCGCTTACCAAACCGCATCACCCCTTTCATGGGTGAAACCTTCAGCAAGACTTGTTCACCCTCCATAAAATTCAAGTCCCTAACCTTTCGATCTGCATATTCCTTCTGCCTGCTCTGAGCTGCTAGAAGCTTATCCTGAATGAATTTTACCTTATCTAACGATTCCCTCAAAAGATCGGTACCCCAAGGTCTTACCTCAAATGCATCAAACCAACCAATGGGAGACCTACATCTCCTCCCATACAGTGCCTCAAATGGAGCCATATCAATACTTGAGTGATAGCTATTGTTGTATGAAAACTCTGCTAAGGGTAAGAATTTATCCCAATGACCACCAAATTCTATCACACATGCACGAAGCATATCCTCTAACACCTGAATCGTTCGCTCAGACTGACCATCGGTCTGAGGGTGAAATGCAGTACTAAGATCCAGCCTAGTACCTAATTCAGCATGTAATGTTCTCCAAAACTTAGAAGTAAACTGCGTACCTCTATCTGATATGATGGAGAGTGGAACTCCATGCAATCGAACAATTTCCGAGATATAGAGTTTGGCTAACTTCTCTGCATTGTAAGTCATCTTGACCGGAATGAAGTGAGCAGACTTAGTTAACCTGTCAACAATTACCCAAATAGAATCAAACTTACCCAATGTCTTGGGAAGACCAACCACGAAATCCATTGCAATCCTTTCCCACTTCCATTCAGGAATGGGCATTCTCTGAAGTGTTCCTCCAGGCCTCTGGTGTTCATACTTTACTTGCTGACAATTCGGGCATTGGGCAACAAAATCAACAATGTCGCGCTTCATTCTACTCCACCAAAAATGTTGCTTTAGGTCGCGATACATTTTGGTTGCACCAGGATGTATAGAGTACCTTGAACTATGAGCCTCTGTAAGAATAGTGTGAATCAAATCATCAACACGGGGCACACATACCCTTCCCTTAATCCTCAAAACGCCTTCCTCATCAATTATTGCCTCTTTAGCCTCTCCTCGCAATACCATATCTCGAATTCGGCTCAGCTTCTCATCAGCAAACTGCTTTCCCTTAATCTTGTCAAGAAAAGAAGATCTTGCCTCCACACAGGCCAAAAATCCTCCTTTCTCTAGTACTTCCAGCCTCATAAGGTCATTAGCCAAAGTCTGAACCTCTCTAGCCAATGGGCGTCTAGAAACCTGTAAGTAGGCTAAACTACCCATGCTCCCTGCTTTTCTACTTAAAGCATCTGCCACAACATTAGCTTTTCCTGGGTTATACAATATAGTAATATCATAGTCCTTCAATAGCTTCATCCACCTCCTCTGCCTCAAATTCAAATCTTTCTGAGTAAAGACATACTGTAAACTACGATGATCTGTATAAACTTCACACTTGACCCCATATAGATAATGTCTCCATTGCTTTAATGCAAATACAACTGCAGCCAACTCCAAATCATGGGTCGGATAGTTACGTTCATGCACTTTTAATTGCCTCGAAGCATAAGCAATTACATTTTTCTCCTGCATTAGCACTGCACCCAAACCAGAATAAGATGCATCACAATAAACAATGAAATTCTTACCTTCCACTGGCAAGGTAAGAATTGGTGCAGTAGTCAACAAAGTCTTGAGTTTCTGAAAACTTTCTTCACATTCTTCCGACCATACAAAGGGAACATTCTGCTTAGTCAAATTTGTTAGCTGCGAAGCAATAGAAGAAAATCTCTTGACAAATCGACGGTAGTAGCTAGCTAAACCAACAAAGCTTCTTACCTCTGTAACATTAGTAGGTCTTACCCAACTCTTCACTGCTTCAATCTTAGAAGGATCCACCATCACTCCATCCTTAGAAACCACGTGCCCCAAGAAGGACACTGAATCTAGCCAAAACTCACACTTGGAGAATTTGGCATAAAGCCTTTTCTCCCTCAACAACTCCAATACAATTCTCAAATGCTCCTCATGTTCTTTCCTGCTCTTTGAGTATATCAGTATATCATCAATGAATACAATAACAAAGAGATCCAGATATGGCTTAAAAATCCCGTTCATCAGACTCATGAAAGCAGCAGGGGCATTCGTAAGCCCAAAAGACATTACTAAGAATTCGTAATGCCCATACCTGGTTCGAAAAGCAGTCTTTGGCACATCTGCTGCCCGTATTTTCAATTGATGATAACCGGATCTCAGATCAATTTTAGAGAAGACACAAGCACCTTGTAACTGATCGAACAAATCATCAATTCGAGGAATAGGATACTTGTTCTTAATAGTTACCTTATTCAGCTGCCTGTAGTCTATGCACATCCGAAGGCTTCCATCCTTCTTTTTCACAAATAAAACAGGAGCACCCCAAGGGGATGCACTTGGTCTAATAAAACCTTTACCTAACAACTCCTGAAGTTGGGCCTTTAACTCCCTTAACTCAGCTGGAGCCATTCTATAAGGGGGGATGGAAATGGGGCGAGTACCCGGCTCCAGATCAATACAGAAATCGATATCCCTATCCGGTGGCATACCAGGAAGGTCTGCAGGAAACACATCCAGAAACTCGCAGACTATCGAAACAGATTCAATCGAAGGTACTTTGGAAGTATCATCCCTGAGATGTGCCAAGAAGGCTAAACAACCTTTACTAACCATCCTCTTAGCGCGAAGAAAAGAGATAATACGGACTGGGGTGGAAATGTAGTCACCCTCCCACACTAGCGGATCTGTCCCAGGCTTGGCCAATGTCACAGTTTTAGCATTACAATCTAAGATTGCAAAATTTGGGGAAAGCCAAGTCATACCCAGAATTACATCAAAATCAACCATTTCTAGGATAATCAAATCTACATAGGTATTGCTCCCTACAAAAGTCACAAGGCAAGACCTATACACCTTCTCAACTATCACAGACTCACCCACAGGAGTAGAGACACTAATAGGCATGTCAAGCAAATCGCAATGTAAATTAAGACCAGTAGCAAATGAGGAAGATACATATGAAAATGTGGATCCAGGATCAAATAATACAGAAGCCATGCAATCACAGACCAAAAGATTACCTGTGATAACAGCATCAGATGTCTCTGCTTCAGACCTCCCGGGGAAAGCATAACAATGGGACCTATCACCTGTCTGTCCGTTGCCCCTATCATGTTGCGCTGCAGCAGTTCCAGCTTGCCCGCCACCCCGACTGATTGGATTACCACCATTACCTTGGCCACCACGTCCTCCAGAATGGCGGCCTCTCCCATGACCACCTCTACCTCTAACCATTGGGGGTTTGTAACTCTGTTTTGGACAATACCTCCTAATGTGTCCAGTCTCCCCACATCCATAACAATTCCTGGAGTCAAGCATAGGTCTTTGTGAAAGTGACGAAGTCTGGGGATAACCTCCAAACTCATAAAAAGGCTGACTGGGCTGCGATGGACCCCCAGCTAAAGTTTGCAGGGCAAATTGAATAGGGCGGTTTTGTTAACCTCCTGAACTCTGCCCTCTGGAGTAAGAAACGCTAAACTCACCTCCCTTACGGAACTTCTTAGATGTCGAC
>NC_028647.1:54840505-54863644 GCF_001406875.1 Solanum pennellii | reverse complement strand
ACACCCCTTTAAAACTTTTAGCAGAAATCCGACCCAGTTAGGTTTACGCAACTTGTGACGGCCCGTCGTATCTGCGACAGTCCGTCCTGCAGGTCCGTCACAAAGTTCAGAGAGTTAAATTCAGTAAAGGGTTTGTGACGGTCCGTCGTACCTACGACGGTCCGTCCTGCAGTTCCGTCGTGAAGTTCAGAGAGTCGATCTCAGTACCCAGATTTCAGAGTTGAAGTGTTTTGGAACGAAGACCCTCGACGGTCCGTCGTGACCATGACGGTCCGTCGCGTGATCCGTCGACCCAGTCAGTTATTTTCAAAAATAATTCTACTGTTCGAATCGACTAAACAGGTTGTTACAATTAACTGGGTCAAAATCAATTGGGCCATCAGAATTGATATAAATCAGCCCAATTTAAACAAAATTGGGTCATTTGAGCCAATACAATAATAAAAACAAATACCCAAAATACAAATAAAAATAAAATTCCTTACTAAAATATTATAGGAGTAAAATAAACACGTCAAAAATTAGGTGTTCACATATTTAACCGTCTAATTTGAGTCAATATCTCAAAAGGTCACATAACTTTGATAGGTTATCTAACAAAGCCATTAAATTTTGTTTTGTATCATTAAAAATTAAAGTCAAACCTTTCTATCAATAAAATCACTCAATCAAATTTATCATTAAAAGAGTATTGGCATGTCAAAATAAATTCTTATTTATGTAAATATAAATTCCACAATTAAATAAAATTAAAGAAATCTCATTGACTTTCACTTCCCATCACAAAACTATTTTCAAAAAAATCAATTAAAATGTATATCAAAACACAATTTTAAATTTCAAACTTATTTATCTTCAATTTTAAAAAATAATTTTTTCAAACTTCAACAAATCTCTATCAAAAGTAAGATCTTTACCAATTGTATTTAGCAAGACACATCTACAAATCTATGTAAAAAGTAAGATCTCTACCAATTGTATTTAGCAAGACACATTTAAATAGATTACACGCCGAAGAATACTTACTTGTTCTATTTTTTACACATGTTTATTGTTTTTCTTCCTGTTTTGGATTTAATTTGTTGTTTTGCTTTAATACTTATGCTCAGTTTTTATTTAAGAGGCAAACTAAATATTATGGTATTACAGTAATACAAAAATATATTTCACTAATAAAAATTACATTTATTTATTAAGTCACGACATAAATTATACAATAATATCATAAAGAATATATTTGTTTCCGTGGCTAAATTTTCAATAATTTGTTTTGCTATGTCAATATTTTTTAAATAAAATAATTTTGATTGAATGATTTTATTGACGAAAAAAATTCAAGTTTAGTGATTTTATTGATACAAAACAAAGTTCAATGACTTTGCTATATAAATTCTTAAAGTTGAGTGACCTTTTGAGATATTAACTCGTCTAATTTTGAGGGTGTCGTGCATTTAAGGACCGAGAGTATATTTATAACCTTGCATGGTCCGAGGGGGCACATCGAATCCTCAGACTAGACCTGACTCTAATACCATATTAAGTTTGACATTAAACTTAATTTACCTTTCAAAAACTAACTCAAATTGCAAGAAATTTTTTGAAATAGTGATTGATGTTACTATTGGAAATAAATTTATAGCTAACATAACTCATGAAATTTAATTATTTTTCAATTATTGTCTAATATAATGACTGGTAACTTTTTTTTCCTCTTTCATTAATCATTAAAACGAATTAGCTACAGTATGATACATTTTCTTTTTGTAATTTTATATATTTTCTAGACTTACGTGGCATTCAAACATCTCTAACACACTTCAATTAAGTGGACTTACGAAGTGTATCATATAAACCATAATGTATGTAAATAAAAAAAATGAGTTTGGAGGTAATAGTTTTTAATTTAGTTAATGTGTCTCTAAGATTTTATTCATAAATTTTTAACTTGGAGAGTAAATTTTATTATTGTTGCTTGTTGCTACTTGTCACAACCTAATTCACCGGGCCGTGTGGGTACCCACTCTAACACCCAAGTAGGAGAATCCTTATACCACAAAGGGTAAAACATGCAGAAAAAATTAAAGAAGGACATATATAATATAGATCAAAATCTTTATAAACAGAATCTTTTTCAACGAACTAGTTAACACTTGTAAAGTAATTAACAATCCAAGGATCTAGTCTAACAGGTACAAGAGATACTAAGAGTAAAAATTAGACAAAATAACAAAAGACACAACTCTCACCATGCAGGAAGAAGAATGGAAGCTGCTGGAGAATTTCTTCATTTTCACCTAATGAAACATCACCAATCGTGAATCCAGACTATGTGAAAAGACATACAAGAGTAGTATCAGTACAACCACATGTACTAGTAGGCATCATCCGTCAACCTAACGTCCACCTCATAAGATAAGAAATAAATAGTAAGACAATCCATTTAACTACTCGCTTCTCCACCTTTGTCCTTTCTTAGAACATCTTCAATATACACCAACGCTCTGAATACTAACCACTTTCCCCACAACAAACACTTCTAGTTTTATTATATCATAGCCTAAACATGTTAAACCCGTCGAATATTTTCAACTACTACCACCTTTCATTCCTAACAGTCGATCCTGTCATGCCCCTAAATTCTCGTCATCTTGCCTAACCAAGGCCATGTAGTTTCGTTACCTCAAGCTCTAACTTTATCCTGCTCTCTTTTGGTACTTACCCCAAAAAAATACCCATCGTTATCCCCACTCACCCCTAGAACACCTTGATCTTCCACTATTGCCCAACAAGTATATGTTATAGAGCATATCCATGTCACCACATATTCGCACGCATACACATAAATCCACCTACACCCAATCGTCAAGGATTTCAAACACGCACAATATTGAATATAATATGCTTCACAATACACATATATCGCAACAAGTTTCTCCTCTCACGGAATTTAAACTCAAACAGTTAGCTTTCCGAAATGTAGAAATTTGGTCTCATTGTTATGTCGAAACATGAAAATCTTATCGCAAAGTTGTGCCGAAACGTGACAACCCGATCCAATAGTTATGCCATAACGTGGCAACCTGATCTAAGTTAGTTTGTCGGAACGTGGCAATCCAATCCCATTCACACACCATAATCACAATGTATATTCTCACAATCATAAAACAATAGGTGATTCATGACATATAGTTATTCAATTATCCTCATTTACGGTCAGGGCGATCAATAATGCAACATTCACATACATATATGCATTTTAATAGAACAATTACAACATATATCACACAAACATGAAATCACAACCATCACCTACAAATTACCCTCAATTTCTAACATGCAATAGGCCCAGCTCATTCCTAATTCTTGTCACGACCCAACCACCAGACCGTGGGGGCACCCATTATAACACCTAAGCAAGAGAAATCTCACCATCTTAATAGAGAAAATATGCAGAAATTTAAGAAGACGAATAATAGTGTTAAGGAGATTTAATAAATAACACTTTTTAAGTACACTATTTGTTAAACTTGTAAAATAATTTAACAACCCCCAAGGAACTCTAACTGGTACAAGAGCTACTAGGAGTAACAATGGACAATAATTAAATAAAAGAGCACAACTCCCACCATGCGGAAAGAAGAGTCAAAGGTGCTGGAGAAATTCTTTGTCTTTACCTAATGAAACATCACCAACCCTGCATCCAGACTATGTCAAAAAGACATAACAAGAGTAGTATCAGTACAACCACACGTACTGGTAGGCATCATCGGTCAAACGGACACCCACCTTATAATATAAGAAAAGAATAATAGGACCATGCATGGACCACTCGCTTCTCCACCCTTGCCTCTTTCTTAGAACTTATTCAACTTACAACAATGATCTGTCCTCCTAACAGTTTTCCAAACACTAGGACTTTTGGATTCATTAGATCATATAGCCTAAACATGCTAACCCCATTGAATAATCACAAACACCGCTAACATCCTTTTTCTACCAATCGATCATGTCACATTCTTAAATAATCGTCACCTTATCTACCCCGGGCCATATGGTTTTTCCTTACCTTAGTTTGTAGCCCCATTCCATCCTCCTTGGGTACTTACCCAAATAAACACCTCGACAAATCACTCGTTCCCGATAAGTACACATCATAAAATATTTACACTTCACCTCACACTCATATACAGACACATGGTTCAACCTACACCCTGCCATTATTAGATATGAACGTATCAATCACAAGTATATACACATCACAATATCGAAATATCACATGATTTATCCTACGCCCTTGTCACAAGTAGTTGTTCCTCTCACGGAACCCAAGCTCAAACAGTTAGCTTTCAAGAACGTGGCAATTTGATCCCAAAGTATATATGCCGGAACGTGGAAATCTAATTCAAGTTATTTCAAAACGTGACAACCTATCCCAGTTAGCTTGCAAAAACGTGGCAATCCAATCCCCATTCACACAGCACAATCAGAATTATAGGTATATCATCAAGATCATACATTACGTCATGATTTCATGATTACATAATTCATCTATCTCAGTTACAACAAGTGTGATCAATATTACAACATTCATATACATACAAGTATCACAATGAAACAAGAATATGCATACATCATACAATCATAAAATAACAACCATCACCAACAAAGTTTTTCCCAATTCTTATCACACAAGAGACCACGTTCATCCCTAGTTCTTTATTTGGGGTTCATTATTAGGGTTTTAAGCCTAACTTACTAAACATTCATCAACTTTTTACTTCGATAGGTCTAACCTAGCATAGATCAAAATTTATTCTCCTCTAACGGATACCCTTGATTAACGAAGAAATTCTACTCAAGAAAATAACTAAGAACACTCGACCAGTCATCAATTCACTACATCAAGCACTAACCCCATTGCACTATAGAAATTTCCACGGAATTTACTCGGTGCACGAAGGTCTACACATATCTCCTTCAATTGATTTCATATACTGCACTGTAAGCAAAAATTTACAACTACATCAATGCATTAAAACCTAACCTACCTGGGCGTCAAGCAATTGCACAGAGTTTTGATTCCTTTTTCAACTTTTCCTAATTCGCTACAATGAATTTGGCTAATATTTCGTAAGATTCCGCCATTCCATGCCAGAATGCTCCTTCTCCTTCTTTACCAAATTTGGAACAACTTTTTTGAGGTTTCTAGGGTAATTTACGACCTATGGAATATTTTTAGAAAGATGAAAAAATAAGAATTTCTCATAATTAAGGATCCTGATTCGCCGATCCCGCAGCAGCGAGGTAAGTTGTCGCTGCAACGTCGCCGCGCCAGCGGCATCTAACCCGTTGTAGCGGGAAATTAGAGGTTTTCCCCAAATTTTTACCCTTATCAAAGAACGACTATTGGGGTAGTTACAATTCTTCATTACGGTTTAATCCTAGTTCACTCAAATCCATCAATTTCATAACTTCAATAGGTCAAACATAGCATACACCCATAATATTGTACCGCCTTATCGAATAACCTTGTTTTTAATGCAATTCTATTCAAGAAGACAATTTCACAAGTCATGAAAATCTCTACTCAAGCACTAACCCAATTACGTTGAATTATAGAAATTTCCCGCGAAATTCACTCGGTGCACAAATATCTACACATAAACCATAATATTGGTTTCATACATTACATGGTAAACACAGATTTACAACTACTCATTACATAAAACGTAGCCCTACCTGGATGCCAAACGGTTGTACGGGGTTTTTGACTTCGTTTCCAATTTTTACGGATTCAAGACGCTGAGTTTGGTCAAGAATTCACAAGATTCCACCACCCCCACGCTAGAAATCTCTTTCTTCTTCCTTCCCGAGCTTAGAGCAACTTTTTTGAGGTTTCCAGGATAATTTACTACTTTTCCAAGTATTTTAGGAAGATAGAGAAACTAGGATTTCTCATAATTATATTTTGTCTTGCCTATCCAACTGTAGCGGCAACTTACCCATCTGCAGCGTCGCCGCGCTAGCGGCAACTAGCCCGCTGTAGCGGGACATAGTCCAATTTTTTTTATGAATTTTCGTCCTTTCTAAAAACGATTTGTGTCGTTACACTACTATTTCAAGAACAACTACATTATTTTTAAAAGAATCAAATAAATTTTTTATTACAATGATTTAACATTTTAAAAAACTTTCATGCATATCACCGAAGGATATTGTTACAATGAATGAGGTTGTTCTTCCCTCAATTAGAGATCTCAATCTTCGGTATAGGGAGTGGTTCCCTTAGGAAGGGGCCTGCACGACGTAAATTAAGATATAGTCAGACTTCAATGCAGGTATCAAACATTAGGTGGAAAACAAAAAAAAATTAATCTATAACATTAATTATTTTAATTAATTTTTCAATTTCTAAAATTATAAACTTTATTTTGAGTAAGACTCCCGCCTTTACACTGGTGGATACGTAGAAAGTGGATGAATTTTTTTTTTTAAAAACACCATGCTATATAAGTTGAACTTTGGAATGATTAATTAAACAAAAAAGATAACATTATAATAGTTAAATAAAAATAATTATTACTTTTCAAATTTGAGTATTATAATTACTCCATATATTACCAAGTCTTTGATATTTCCGTCTCGTTCCAATGATTTGATAATATCTAATTTGTAGGATAAAATTATGAAATATCAAAATCAATAGTCAATGGCATTAATATATTACTTTTGGAGAATATTTCGTTTTCCATGCTCAATAAAATCTGTCATAAAAGAGATAGTCATTTTAATTTGGTTTTATAGTGATAACTATAATAGTTGTCGTTGAATAATATTTTAAATTATTTTAACAAGTTATCGATTACTATAACTATATCTTTCTGTTGACTTCATTTTAGAAAACTTTATAACTCCGTTAGTTGAAATTATGGTAGGGTATTAAAAACTATAATGATATATAAATTTAATTTACCTATTTATAGTAGTCGAATAAACTATACAAAATTTCAATTGCACATTAATAATCGAAAAAATTATAATATTGTTATATATATTGATAGTATAAAATTTATTTATGTATCTTGAATTGCGATAACATATTCATTATCATTATAATTAATGTGTATCAAAATATAAGTTTTAGTTATATATTAAAAATGGAGCCAAGTAATTACATTGCAAAACATTTGCTAGAGCTTTACTACTTCCTTAAAGCTAGAGCCGTCAATATGGGCTAGGCCCGTTGGGTCGGCCTGGCCTAACTCGGGATTTAATAGGGCTGAGTTAAGATTTTTGAAGCCCATTTAAGAAAAGGGATTTTTAGCCCGGCCTGAATAAGTCTGCTCATTTGGGGGGCTTGAGAAATATTGGTAGGGCCGGCCCGTGGGCCAATAAAAATTAATATAAAAATATAATATAATATTAAAATTTAAAACTAAAGAGAGTCCAAAATCAAAACAATTAGGTTAATATTTCTATTTAGATATTTATACTTTTAGTTGAAAAAAAACTAATAAATATTAAGGAAAATACACAAGTACCCCCTAGACTATGACCAAAATTCCAGAGATACACTTTAACTAAACTAAGGTCCTAATTACCCCTGAACTTTTTTTTTTATTTATACACCTTTTGTCTTATGTGGCACTCTATGTGACTCCACGCAATTGAGGCGCGTCAGAGATATTTAGATGTCACGTAAGCGAAAGAGGTACACAAAATTACAAAAAAAATAAGTTCGGGGGGGTAATACGACCTTAGTAAGGTGTGTCTTTGGGATTTCGGTCATAGTCTAGGGTGTACTTGTGCATTTTCCCTAAATATTATAAAGATTATTATATTTGTGAATTTGATTAACAAGTAGTGAGAAGGTCTCATTTGTTTCCATTAAGATTAAGACGTTTGAATTTGAATACACATTTAAATATTAAGATGTGCATTAAGATCTATATGTGTAAATCTGAATAAACATCTGAATATTAAAATATTGTCTCTGAATCTGAACACTAAATTATTGGGACAGTTTGTTTTCAATATCTGAATGCACATATGAAATTAAACGTTATATCAATAAAATATTATAAAAACCTTGTTAGTAAAATAGTTTTTTTTTATATAAAATAATATTTTGAACATTTTTACCGTAACAAGGTAATATGATTTATCTTTTAAGAACTCAACATCAAGTTACATTATTAATATGACTATTTTTTGCACTCAAATACTTTGAGAATCTAATATAATGCAATTTAAAATAGTTTATATAGAGTAGTAAATATATAGTTTAGGAAAATATTTTATTTTATTTTATTTTATTATAGAAATTTTTTATTGTTATCGATCAAATAACTAATACTTTCTTATTTTTTAAAATCGTGCTAAATATTATATCATGGGAGTGCTTATCAATTCAAATATATTGATTAATTTAGAAAGTAAAAGATGTATATTAAGTTAATATGAATAAAGGAAATTATAATGACAAGCATGTAATTAATATTAATCATTCCAAAGTTCAACTTTCAGGAACAGTCAATACCATTTTAAAGTTTGCAACCTCCTTTTTTCTTCCTGTACTTTCCTGCTGTGGATTGATTCGCTGACAGTAGAGTTTTTGGTATCTACACTCTATTGATTAAGATCATTTTACCCTGGGAGGTTATATTCCAAATCAAACCTCGGATACTAGAGGGGAATAATTTCCTTAAGGGGACACTGTGAGTTCAGTGGACTTGATCTTCTTCCAAACTAAAACATTGATTCAGTTTCTGGTACGTTTGTTTTAAGTACTTTCTGGAATAAAATTTCTGTTCTTCTTGCTTACTGATTCGATGAATTTCAGTTACTTCGTGTTTCTGAATAATTTATTATAATCAGTAATTTCTTGTTTTAATAACACAGATTGGTAAACAATCTTAAGGAAATTAATCTGTGTTTCTGGTGGAGAGAGAAATCTTCGTGATTTTATACTCCTTTAAGTCTGTAATTATAGTTTATTGCTTACTTAGATTGTATCAATTTTTGTTTCTGATTCTGATTCTTAAATGGCAAACACTGGTGATACAGTGGTTGTTGCTGCACCAACCCGAACTCTTGTACCACAAGCAGAAAAAACGGGTAAATTCACAGGTGTGAATTTCAAAGGATGGCAGCAACGAGTATTTTTCTGGCTTACCACTCTTGGTCTGCAGAAATTTACAAGTGAAGATACTCCAGTTCCTGCTGATGAAATGCCAGACAGGGAGAAATTCTTGATTATTGAAGCATGAAAACAGTCAGACTTCCTATGTAAAGTCTATATTTTGAGTGCTTTAGAGGATGACTTATATAATGTCTATAGTGAAATAACAACTTCAAAAGAGTTGTGGAATGCACTTGAGAAGAAATATAAGACAGAAGATGCATGCTTGAAAAAGTTTGTGGTCGCAAAGTTTTTAGACTATAAAATGGTAGATAGTAAAACTGTTGGATCACAAGTGCAAGAACTTCAACTTATTCTCCATGATCTGATTGCTGAAGATATGGTAGTAAATGAAGCTTTTCAAGTGGCTGCAATGATCGAGAAGTTGCCTCCTTCGTGGAACGATTTCAAGAATTATCTAAAGCACAAGCGTAATGAAATGAAGCTTGAAGATCTTGTGATTCGGCTCAAGATTTAGGAAGATAACAAAAACGCCGAAAAGAAGTCGCGTAAGAGTTCAACAATCATTGGAGCTAATATTGTTGAAGAAGCTCTTACCAAAGACAAAAAGAGAAAGAAGTCCAATGGGCAGAAGTCAGAACATGCCAAGAAGAAATTCAAAGACAACTGTTACAATTGTAGCAAGGCTGGCCATAGGTCTTCTGATTGTCATGCTCCAAGAAAGGACAAAAACAAAGGCAAAGGCAAAAGTAAAGCAAACATCGTGGAAAAGATCGAAGATGCAGATGACTTATGTGCAATGATATTAGAGTGTAACTTAATTGGAAATCCCCAGGAGTGATTTCTCGACTCAGGTGCCACTAGACACATTTGCTCTGCGAAAGAAGCCTTTGCAACGTACACTCCTGCTGAGTACAATGGAGATTTATTCATGGGAAACACAACAACAACAAGGATTGCACGAACTGGGAAAGTAATGTTGAAAATGACATCCGACAAGGTGTTGACTTTGAACAATTTTCTCCATGTCCCTACTATTAGGAAGAATTTAGTTTCTGCTGCACTACTCGTTAAGAACGGGTTTAAGTGTGTCCTAGTTAGTTTGATAAAGCTATAATAAGTAAGAATGAAATGTTCATAGGAAAGGGCTACCTCAACGAGGGTCTTTTCAAACTAAATGTAATGGTTGTTGACAGTATTAATAAAAATTCTGCTTCTGTTTACTTATTAGAGTTAAGTGATTTATGGCATGCCCGTTTGGGACATGTAAATTACAAAGCCTTGCGAAAATTGGTTAATCTAGAAGTATTGCCTGATTTTAAATGCGATAAGTCGAAATGCGAAATTTGTGTGGAAAGTAAGTTTGTTAAACATCCTTACAAGTCTGTTGAAAGAAATTCTAAAACTTTAGACTTAATTCACACAGATATATGCGATATGAAGTCAACACCATCTCGTGGTGGGAAAAAGTATTTTATAACTTTTATTGATGACTGCACTCGATTTTGTTATGTATATTTGCTTAATAGTAAGGATGAAGCAATTGATGCATTTAAGCAATACAAAAATGAAGTGGAAAATCAATTGAATCTAAAGGTAAAAATGATTCGGAGTGATAGAGGTAAAGAATATGAATATCCTTTTGCAGAGATATGTTTGGAATATGGTATTATCATCAAACTACTGCACCTTATACACCACAGTCAAATGGTTTGGCAGAACGGAAGAATAGAACATTAAAGGAAATGATGAATGCCTTAATGATCAATTCTGGTTCATCGCGAAACCTTTGGGGGGGAAGCCATCCTTACAGCTAATAAAATACTCAATAGAGTACCCCATCGAAAAACACAATCAATTCCATATGAGTTGTGGAAAGAAAGAATACCCAACTTGAAATATTTCAAAGTGTGGGGGTGTTTAGCCAAGTTAGAGGTTCCTTTAACGAAAAGGGTTAAAATTGGACCCAAATCAATAGATTGTGTCTTTATTGGGTATGCTGTGAATAGTAAAGCCTGTCGATTTTCGGTCCCCAAATCTGATAATCCTGAGATTCATGTTAATACGATAATTGAATCAGATAATGCAGAGAACATTTATCCGTATAAAACTGAAAGTGAGTCAACAAGTGAAAGACCTAAACGACCACGAGAAGAATCAATGGAAAATATTCAAACTAGTGAGGAACCTAGGCGTAGTACTCGGCAACAAAAATCTGCTTCTTTCGGACCAGATTTTGTAGCACTATTGCTTGAAAATGAGCCTCAAACATTTAAAGCAGCTATGTCTTCGTCAGAGTCAACTTATTGGAAAGAAGCAGTCAACAGTGAGATTGAATCAATTTTAAGCAATCACACTTGGGAATTGACTGATCTTCCTCCAGGAAATAAACCTTTAGGATCAAAATGGATCTTTAAAAGGAAAATGAAACCTGATGGGACTATTGACAAATATAAGGCTAGACTGGTAATCAAAGGGTACAGACAAAAGGAAGCTCTCGACTACTTTGACACATACTCTCCAGTAACAAGGATAACATCGATTAGGATGTTAATAGCACTAGCAGCAGTGCATGATCTTAAAATCCACCAAATGGATGTAAAGACAGCCTTCTTAAATGGAGAGTTAGAGGAAGAAATATACATGGAACAACCTGAAGGGTTTATAGTTCCTGGTAAAGAAAAGAAAGTGTGCAGACATGTGAAGTCACTTTATGGACTCAAGCAAGCACCCAAACGATGGCATGCTAAATTTGACCAAATAATGTTGGCAAATGGATTCAAGATTAACGAATGTGATAAATGTGTTTACATTAAAAACGTTATGAATGATGAAGTCATTGTTTGTTTGTATGTTGATAACATGTTAATATGAGTAAAGAAATTGACGATATAAATGCTCCTAAGCGCATGTTGTCTAGCAAGTTCGATATGAAAGACTTAGGAGTTGCTGATTTGATCTTAGGGGTCAGGATTATCAAAACTCCCGAGGGACTAGCATTATCTCAATCTCATTATATTGAAAATGTATTGGATAAATTCAAATACTTGAATTTCAATGTTGTCAAAACTCCAATTGATTTAAGTTGTACATTTAAAAAGAATGAAGGTCAAAGTGACTCTCAATTGGAATATGCCAGAGTGTTGGGAAGTTTGATGTATATTATGAATTGCACGCGACCAGATATAACATGTGCTATTAGTAAACTGAGTCGGTACACTGGTAATCCGAATCAAACTTACTGGATGGCTATGAAACGTGTGTTGGGTTATCTAAAATATACACAACATTATGCTTTGCACTATAATAAATGTCCTGCTATAATTGAAGGATATAGTGATGCAAATTGGATCACCGGGTCAAATGATGTAAAATCCACGAGTGATTATGTGTTCATACTTGGTGGAGGGGCAGTCTCTTGGAAATCGTCCAAACTGACATGTATTGCTCGCTCCACAATGAAATCTGAATTCATTGCTTTGGATAAGGCTGGTGAAGAAGCGGAATGGCTCCGGAATTTCCTAGAGGATATTCCATTCTGGCCCAAACCTGTTGGACCAATTTGCATACATTGCGATAGTCAAGCAGCAATAGGTAGGGCAGGGAGCGTTATGTACAACGGGAAGTCTCATCATATACGACGGAGACATAACACCGTAAGACAATTGCTCTCTAGTGGAATTATCACAATTGACTATGTAAAGTCAAGCGATAATGTGTCAGATCCACTAACGAAAGGCCAAGTGAGAGAGGCAGTTGAAAGATCATCTAAGGGAATGGGTTTACGGCTTAGGACAAGTCAGCATGACGGTAACTCTATCTAGCAGACTGGAGATCCCAATAGCAAGATTCGAGGAGAAAAACAAAGTTGTGGCTGACGGTTCGACATTGTCAATTAACTCAATTCATTCTCATGATAAAGACAATGTTCAGGAAAATGTTAAGACTTTAAGGCTTGTTAATGAGGTAATAAAGCTTAAAGTTTTTAATGATTTGCTAAGTTTGGTAGATTTGACCAAATAGTGTATCTACGAGATGACACGGTTAGAAATCACCTATGTGAGTGTGAAGTGAAAGCCGCTTCAAAGAGAATTTTATGTCATAAGTCTATTCTCTATACACTCATGAAACCAGTAGGTGTTCATGGATGAAACGAACACAACCGTAATAATTATAAACAGTAAAGGGTTAATTGTGTGACATATGGTTGTCTAGGTATACACCAAAGCTCGACGGTTCAAAGATATCACATCTACCGATTTATCGAGTATATCCGACATATGTTCACTACGGAAAGTCCAAGGGAAAACCTACTTATCCAGATGCAATTAATCCTTGCTTGTAAAATACACAATTGTCCGTGCATTCCTATGTTATAACCATTCCCCATCAATGTGGGACATTGTTGGGTATGTAGCAAGAATTGATGCAAAATAGAGGGAATGAGAGGAATTTGAAAAGTTGAGAACTTGAAGAGTTGGGAACTTGAAAAGTCCTCTTATGCTTTAATGAAAAAGGCAATTGTCCCTCATCGGTAATGGAAAGGAAAATAGGAGAGTTTAAATACATAAACACTTCTATTAATTGTTAAAAGGGTTGGAAAGAGGGACCCCCCTCGCGCCGTCGTCGTCTCACGGTCGCTTCTGCTTCGGCTTCGGCTTCGGCAATTGATCGATCGAGAGATTATTTTTGGGACAAAATTTTTTTAATTATTGATTTAATTAATTAAATGGTCAAAAAATATTTTCAATTAATTAGTTGATAACAGATGTTAACCAAAATGTTTTCAACTTTTTAGTTAACCCGACCCGACTCGAATCCGCGCGCGTGAGCCGTTTTATTTTCCATTATATTTAAAATTCCCACCATGACTGTTCTGAAAGGTTGCAACTTTCAGGAACAGTCAATTACCATTTGAAAGTTTGCAACCTTTCATTAATGGTCGTATCTATTCTGAAAGGGTTGCAACCCTTTCAGAATTATATTCTTCTTGCCTATAAATACCAGTCAGTCTTCAGAATATTTTCCAACGAACTTTCTCATCTTCCTTCTTCTTCAAAATACATTTTTTCTTCGTGTACTTTCCTGCTGTGGATTTATTCGCTGACAGTAGTGTTTTTGGTATCTACACTCTACTGATTAAGATAATTTTACCCTGGAAAGTTATATTCCAAATCAAACCTCGGATACTAGAGGGGAATAATTTCCTTAAGGGGACACTGTGAGTTCAGTGGACTTGATCTTCTTCCAAACTAAAACATTGTTTCAGTTTCTGGTATGTTTGTTTTAAGTATTTTCTGAAATAAAATTTCTGTTCATCTTGCTTACTGATTCGATAAATTTCAGTTACTTCGTGTTTATGAATAATTTATTACAATCAATAATTTCTACATTCATTTTGATCTTGTTGAGGACATTGACGTCTTCTGACGCTAACAAATCCATTAATGGCAACATCACTTTATCTATTCATCCCCTCCCTTTCCTTCTTCCTTACTTTTTTAACTTTATTTTTCAAATCTATCAACCGGCAAAACATCTTAACAAGTCTCACCATCATTATTCACTTTTCTTCCTCACAAGTGCAACATCAAGATATTTGGATTTTACAATACTGGTAAAAATGAATACGGGGAAGATGTATGAGGAAAGAATAAAGAATTATAAAAAAGTTGAAAAAAATAAAATTTTATGAAATTTCCATGTATCAAGCACGTAATATTCAGATGTCTAACACAGATATGGTTATAACTTTTTTAATTTCAATTTTAAATACTTCAAGGGGTGATAGGCTCTCGTCAAATTAAAGTGTGTAATTAAAAATATGAATATAAATTAAGGAGACTTTTAGACATTTTCTCAATAAAATAAAAGAGAAAGTTACATATTTCACAATCATATATATATATACACACACACTTAGATACCTGACTGAATGATGTTTATTTTCGATACTTTAGATAAAATTTCGCTATGTCATTGTGACAGCTTTTGTTTATATGATATAATGAGTGTGATTGTAATGTGTGAACTGGTTTTTAGTTAATTTTTAAATAATTTTGTCTTCTTTTCCCATTTTGCTTATGCTAAATTTCATCCATTGCCAATGTAAATTTCAACAAAATAACGGAGTGAATTCGTTTAAACTAAGTTAATTTTTTTTTTGCAAATTAAAAGACAATCGGGGGTTCGTGGGGGTGGGGGTTTCTATCTGCAAAAGGAATAGGGAGAAGACAACGCTAGGGCTCTTTGGAAAAGACAATATGGTGGTGGTAGTGGTGTGGGAGGTCATTAATTTATTGATTAATTTTTATTTTTACTTAAAATTTATTATTTAAAACTTATATTTGATACAAATGATAAATGTCATCGTTTAATTTGTCATATTATATATCATTCATTTTACATGAGGTGTCTAATATGAATATTGTTCATTTAAGGTATTTAAGTGAAATATCGTGTAACTTTAAGAGGCAACCGATAAACTAAGCCAACTTAAAAAAATAGAAAGTCATTTTAATTTATTTTTTATTATAATGTGGATTTTACATTATAATTTTGGATATTATTTTTTATCAGATTTTTCTAAAAAAAATTAAAGAAAAAGGACGTGCTATACATGAGAGAAAATGACATAAATAGTTCCTTAACTATAGGAGTAGGTCTAGAATGGTACGTTAACAATACATTTAACAGATTTAGTCCTTTAACTATTTAAAATTTATCAAGTTTGGTCCCTTATACACTTACCGATTTTAGCCTCTTAACTATAAACTTATCGATTTTAGTTCTTTAAGTATTCAAAAACTTATCAAGTTTGCTCTTTGTTCATTTCAATATAAATAGCTTATGTTTATATTAATGAAAATCTTCGTGAAATAAATTTTTTAACCAATTTTTAAAGTTGTTTCTCTATATCTCCTATTTTTCTTCAAACTACTCCTATGAAAGGACAATAATGTCATCTACTCAAAAGAAAATTAATGAGGAAAGAAGATATAAGTCATAATTTTATTCAATTGAGGATAAAACTAAGCATATAATTATTGTTAATGACTTAAATCCGCACTTGAATATGCTAATCAATGCGGATTTTATTTAATTCAATCAAATTTCTTTACGTAAATGACTAGAATAATAAAATTGATTGATTTAAAAAAATATTTTTTTCTACAAATCTATTATTTTATAAATTTCAATTTTTGAAAAATTAAACAAATTATGTTCAATGAAGTCGTTAGAGTACAAAGTTTGGATTTAACAGGTAATAATTTTTTCAATAATAAAGTTTAGCATATTCAAGTCCTTGGTAACAATAATATGCTTCATTTTATCCTCTGATGAATAAAATTATGACTTATATTTTCTTTTCTCGTGATTTTTATTTCAAATTGTTGAGGTTAAAGTTTTTCGCATAAGGTTAATTTGAAGAAAATATTGTTAAAGAATTTAATTTCTCGAGACATGAATCCGTTAATATAACCTAAACTATTTGTTTTAAAAAATAAAAAAAGACTAAGTCTAATAAGTTTTTCATACTTAAAGGAGTAAATTTAATAAGTTTATAGTTAAGAGATTAAAACTGTTAAATATATAGTTAAAGAACAAAAATTGATAAGTTTTTTAACTAGTTCAGATATTAAATCTGTTAAGTATATAATTAAGTGACCCACTCTATAGTTAAGGGACTACTCCTATGCATGACATATCAGATTAATATATAGTTAGAGATCTTTCTATAGTTCTCTAAGTAATATAATACTGTCAATACGTACTAGGAACATTCATCAGTTAAATATTATATTAATAAATAATGGCATGCATAAATGTCATTTTCAACAACATATATTTAGGCATTATATTAGTTGAAAGTCAAAGTCAGCAGGCTATATCCAATTACATATAGAATTGAAATTGAATACAAGATCTAATAATTTATTCAAAAGAATTCACGTTAACATCTCTTGCCACAGTTTTGGCTAGTAGGAGTAGGAGATGTGAACGATCGAACCGATCAATAAATTAAATTGAGAAAATTCTATTAGATTTATGAATTTTTGATGGTTTTATAAAAAAAATTATTATTCGATTATCGACGTAATTTTATTTTTTAAAATATTTTGTTATTAGATAAATCAATAATCCATTAAGAAAATAATATTTTACTATTTTATCCTTCGTAAATATTAGATATTAATCATTTAACATAATTAATTAAACATTATATCAATTCTCTAGTACAATACAATCAATCTAACTTAATATTATCTTTCTTGTTTTACCATATCAAAACATTTATAACTAATTTTCTTGTTTCATTATATCACAACAAATTATTGATAGAGAAGTGACAAGTTATATATTTATTTCATGAGCAGTTATTTTATTGGGTAAATAAAAAATTAAATTAACGATCGAAAACCGATAAGCTATTATTATTATTATTATTATTATTATTATTATTATTATTATTATTATAATAAGATAAATGTATTAACAAAGATTTGTTAGGTTTCTATGATTGTTCCTTGCTGTTTTGCTATGCTGCTAGCTAGTCATGCATCATCTTTGAATGTATTTGCATGTAGTCTTTTGCCCTTAATCACAATTATTATAATATGTTTACTTTGTTAAATTACTCAATCATGAGAAATTGAGTTTATTAATGTGGAGTAAATGTTTACATTCCAAAAAAATAGTTCAAACGAAGAATGATTATTCAAGCATTATAAGGAATTCAAAGTTTCTTTTCTATCTGATGTGGGGTCGTTCTCATCAACACCCTCTTTACACCCGAATTCAAATATAATTTATTTATAATTTCGCTGTCTAATTTGGAGAGTGGCATGTATTTAAGGATCCGGAGCATTAATTCATAACCTTGTGGTCTGAGGGAGCACATCAAACCCACACACCAGGTCTGATTTTAATACCATATCAAGTTTGATTCTAGACCTAATTTCTCCCTCAAAAACTAACTCAAAGAGCAACAGAATATTTGAAAAAATGATTGATGTAACGGTTGGAAATAAATATATACATAACATAACTCATGAGGTTTAATTATTTCTCAATTCTTGTTTGATATAATGATAGGTAATTTTTTTTTCTTTCATTATTTCATGAATTAATATGGAGGTCGTTATGTTTTCAGTATTGAGGCTATTCTAGCTTAATCATTGAAACGAATTAGCTACAACGTGATACATTGGACATTGGTCAAAATATTAACATCTCAGAACATAACAAAGTGTTTATTTCATTCTTGATTAAATATATTCAATAGGAAAATAATTAAATGAATAAGTAAACTTGGAAACAATACTTGTAATTGGCTTTTGAAAGATTAATTTATAGAGCCACAAAACAGTTCTTATGATCCCATTTTGGCCCGTTAACAGACTAATATCTCCCATTCTAACCATGGCAGCAGCGAAATCAGAGGCAAATCTGCGAGGGCTATAGCTATATTCTAAAACAATATCATCTGTAGATCCTCCACTCAAAAGAACTTGATCCGATTGAAGAAGACCTTTTCTTTGCCTCAAGTTCTTGAAGTAGTTGTTATCCAATTGATTAGGTGTAACCAAATCAAGTGGAGCTAGTTTTCCATTTTGGCTTCTTGAGGACAACGACGTCTTCTAGTGCTAGCAAATCCAGCATCGATGTCTTTTCCATTGCTGTAAATTCTATCACGGAAAAGGAAGCATTGTGCTAGACCTATTAAATGTGATCCTAAAATCACAAAGTAGAAATCATTTGACGATGCAAGTATTATGATAGATAAAATTCTATTTTCAATAATTAGATGGAGTTTTACCTGATAAAGAAACCACATCCCTTGTGCAAAGGCCTTTTCTGGCAAAGCCAGAAATAAGTGTATCAAGGGGATCAAAAGGACCGGGAAGATCAGTTTCTGCAAGAGTATGACTTGCAGTGGTTGAATCTCTTCTTCCAAGTTTTATTGTCCATGATGGACCTCCAACCTGATTGTCATTTACATAATGTTGATTAGTGTCTGACGACACCTTCTTTATAGCATAAAAATAATAAGAATTCTATTTCAAATAATAAGTATGTCTGCGCATGATATAACTCCGGGACATGTTTTCTCAACCTCTCTTTTTGCATCTTCGATAATACCGTAACCTCTAACTGACCCTAGATTTGGCAATGCAGTCTTCTCACTAACAAGCGTAGGCGTCTCATCAAGTTAGATCGAAGCATCACAACCCTAAAGTCAAAGTTACAAAGTAGTAATTAGTATATGGTCAAACTAAATCTAACTTGTATATTGTCTAGCCAATAACCTGAACAAAGCAATCATGAAAATGAAGTCGGATGAGAGATTATTAAAGAAGGCATCACTTAAGTAAGTTGGTATAGATGTAATTTGTAATAATCTAGAGGACTAATTAGATAGAAAGTTAGTTAGAGTAGTTATAAGATTCCTTTACTATTCATACATATATGTATGTAAACAAGGCAGAAGTAATATACAGATTTCAGTTTGATTTCTCTGTTCTTAGAACATTCCAGAATAGATGAATTTTTCTTCTTCATATCTTCATTCTGGATTCTGAACATGGTATCAGAGCTCTTACAGTAGGTGTAATCGAAAATGTTCAAGCAAAATCTGAGAAATTGAAGCAGCCATGGCAACTGTTGATAATAATTACCAGAAAAATTGAGCCATAATCATCCTTTGTTCTTGAATAACATTGATAATTCTGGTGTTATGTTGATCTCGATTCAGCTATCTACATCTGAAAACTTCTCGGTGTGGAGCAGAGCTATGAGAATAGCTATTTTGGGAAGAAACAAGCTAGGATTCATCGATGGATCTTGCAAAAAGGAAGCATAAGGAGAAATTTTGAAAATTTTGTGGGAATGATGTAATGCCATTGTTCTATCATGGATCATGAATTGTGTATCAAAAGAATTGCTTAGTAGGATTGTTTACTCAACAAATGCAGCAGATGTATGAAAAGAATTTGTGTGAAAGGTATGACAAAGTTGATAGGAGTCGAATTTATCAATTACACAAAGAAATTGCAACTATCAGTCAAGGTATGAGCACTGTCTCTATATATTTCTCTCGGTTGCGAGAACTATGGGTAGAGTATGATAGTTTGGTTCCTGTATCTAGTTGTGATTGTCCTAATTCAAGAGATTTTATTACGTTTATGCACAATCAAAAATTGTTCAGTTTCTTATGGGTCTTAACGAGTCATATGATCAAGCTCGAGGCCAGATCCTTATGATGATACCTCTTCCTTCTCTTAATAAGGCCTATTCCATGTTGATCGAGAGGGAAAGTCAGTGTAGAATTACACAATCTACTAATAGTGAATAGATCGAATTACATGCAATGTTCACTACTCGAAATTCATCCACACCTAAACACAAATCTCCTAATGTTCCTAGCTATGATCCCAATGTATTCTGTGATTACTGTAATCGAACAGGACATACTCGAGCTATTTATTTTAAACTTCATGGATATCCTCCCGGTCTTGAAAGAAGAAAGAAAGGACCATCATATGGAAGAGGAAGAAATCATAATGAAAAAAGACAGTTTCATGTAGCTCACAATGTTGTTAGTAATGATCAGCAGCAAAAGTACACAGAAGATTCTAGTTCTAACAGAGAAGAGAATTCAAGCAACAATTCATATGGTAGAGGTTTCAGTGGAAGATTGAATCATAATGAGTACACTAGAGGTATGAGTGTTATTCAGGATCAATACAATCAGATACTACAAATGCTTGGACATACAAATACTAAGGGAGGAACAGAGGGATCAACTTCACAATCTAACAATGTTGGAGGTGCTAATCTAGTTCAAGATTATTCATCCTCAACAGGTAAAGATATTGCACTTACAGTTGGTAACAGACATCAGGGGTGGATTATAGATTCAGGTGCTACTAATCATATGACATACTCTTCTACTATACTTGATTATCAACAACAAATTCCATCAGATAAACCTAGAAGAGTATATTTGCCAAATGGAGATAATGTCAATGTCACTCACACAAGATCTTGTCATATGACTTCACAAGATATTATAAAAAATGTTCTACTAATTCCTTATTTTAAGTTTAATCTGTTGTCAGTCTCAAAGCTTTCCAAGGATCTAAACTGTGTTGTTTCCTTCTTTCCTGACTTTGTCATCTTTCAGCACCTCTACAGTGGGCAGGTGAAGGGGATTGGTAGAGAAAATGCAGGTCTCTATCATTTACCTATTCACAAAGTCAGTAGAGGCAAACATACTCAGTGTTTTACAGTAGAAGAGAATAAAGAAATACAAACTCCATCCTTATCTGATTCACAAGTTCTACTATGGCATCAAAGGCTAGGCCACACATCACCTAGTGTCTTAACACATGTTTTTAACTTTTCTGTCACTCAATGTTCTAAGGAACTACATACTTGCACAATTTGTCCACTAGCTAAACAACATAGACTACCATTTGTTCAAAGTACTTCCATGTCTACTCAGTCTTTCCAGTTGTTACACATTGATGTCTGGGGGCCATTCAATACTCCTACTCATGATGGCAATAGATTCTTTGCAACAATTGTTGATGATTGTACAAGAATACTGTGGCTATTTCTAAAGTGATGTTTGTGTTGTATTACAAGACTTCTTTATTTTGGTTCAAACTCAGTTTCATTCCAAAGTTCAGATCATTAGAACAGATAATGGTTCTGAATTTGTAAATGCTGAATGTAACATGTTGTTCACCAGTCTAGGTATTGTTCATCAAAGAACTTGAATTCATACACCTCAGCAGAATGGAATTGCTGAGAGAAATCACAAACATATCTTAGAGATAGCTAGAGCAATAAAGTTCCAAGGTCATATTCCCATCAGATTTTGGGGACATTGTATACTGAGTGCTGCATATATTATTAATAGGCTTCCTACACCAGTGTTATATGGTAAATCACCTTATGAAATTTTCCACAAGAAACAACCTTCACTTCAACATTTGAGAGTTCTAGGTTGCTTATGTTTTGCCAAAAATATGTATATTCAAGATAAGTTTTAGCCAAGAAGTGTAGTTGCTGTTCATATGGGTTACAATGAGAATACTAAAGGATATATACTATATGATTTGAAGAACAAATATTTCTTTCTTAGTAGAGATGTTTTGTTTAGAGAATCCACATTTCTTTTTGCAATTCCGGCCTCCACAGCTTGGCAATTATTTCCTACTACTTTTCCATCAGATGTTGATCCTGATCCTAGAGATTTACCTACAACTGAGACTGAACCTGGTATATCTACATCAGATGTGTCTATTCCTGAACAAAGAAGATCCAGAAGGAGTAGTAGAGCTCCATTATGGATGAAAGACTATGTAGCAGCTGCAAAACTCAAATCAAGTAATAAGCCAGCTTACTCTATTGACAAATATGTTACTGTCACGACCCAAAACGGGCCGCGACTGGCACCCACACTTATCCTACTATGTGAGCGAACCAACCAATCCAATCCCCAACATTTCAGCCATAATTAACAAAATATAATGCGGAAGACTTAAAACTCATTAATACAAATCGATTAAATAACTTATAAAACTCAATACTTATTATTCCCAAAACCTGGAAGTCATCACCACAAGAACATCTATCCTCAAATTACTAATCTAAGAGTATCTAAGAAGCTAAAATAAGTAAAAAGCTAGTCCATGCCGGAATCTCAAGGCATCAAGACATGAAGAGGAAGATCCAGTCCAAGCTAGAAGCAATAGCTCACCCTGAAATCTGGCTTGATGAAGACTGGCTAGAGTTGCGGCTGAGTTGAAGACGATGGCACGTTTGCTGCACTTCACAAATGACAAAGAAAGATACATACAAGTAGGGGTCAGTACAAAACACAAGTACTGAGTAGGTATCATCGGCCAACTCAAAATAGAAAACAGTATATATCAGATAATATCATAAATCAACTACAATACTCAACATGTAGCAACAACAAGTTC
>NC_028647.1:54821102-54840313 GCF_001406875.1 Solanum pennellii | reverse complement strand
TTTTTCTTATTCAAATCCTCTTTCTTTTACCCTAATTAGCATATAATTAAGTATAATAGATGGGAAAACACCCCACTATTTGTTTCAAGGTTATCTCTTTTAACCCCCAAGTAATTGAATTATTAACATTAAACCACTAACTTTATAATTATAAGCATGAAAAGTCCAAAACGCCCCTTTAAAAACTTTAGCAGAATTCCGATCCAAGTGAACTGACGGAGACTGTGACGGTCCGTCACGACTGTGACGGTCCGTCCTGCACGTCCGTCACCAAGTTCAGAGACTAAATTTCTGTGGAAGATGTGTGACGGTCCGTCGTGCCCACGACGGTCCGTCCTGCCATTCCGTTACGAAGTTCAGAGAGTCGATTTCAGTACCCAATTTTCAGAATTCTAAGTGTTTTGGAGCGAGACCCCCACGACGGTCCGTCGTGCCCATGACGGTTCATCGTGGGATCCGTCGACTCAGCCAGTTTTTCCATAAATAAAATCTGCTGCTCAAAACGACTAAACAGGTCGTTACAGTTACTTATGATCATTTATATACTCCCTATCTGACATTTCTATCCAAGTTTTGTAATGATGTTGAACCATCAACATTTGAGGAAGCATGTTCTGATCAGAGATGGGTAAATGCTATGACCTCTGAAATTTCAGCCTTGGATGCTAACAACACTTGGACTATTGTTCCTTTACTCCCAGGCAAGAAGGCTATTGGGTGCAAGTGGGTGTTCAAAATCAAATATTTAGCTTCAGGTGAGGTAGATAGATTTAAAGCTCGATTAGTTGCAAAAGGATTCAATCAAAGAGAAGGTATTGATTATCAAGAAACCTTTTCTCCAGTGGTGAAAATGGTTACAATCAGAGCAAGTCCTTTTTCTTGTTGGTTTCAATAGTATGGGAAATCGGGGGTCGAGTTGTATTAGCACTTGCTGCTACTGCAAAATGGCATGTTCATCAGATGGATGTTTCAAATGCATTTCTTCAAGGTGATCTATTTGAAGAGGTTTATATGACCCTTCCTCAAAGTTTTCAAACACCCAAAGGTTTTAATGTGCAGGGGGAGAAACCAGTGTGTAAGCTCATTAAATCCTTATATGGTTTGAAACAGGAACCTAGACAATGGAATGTAAAACTCACAGAGGCACTCTCAATCTTGGTTTTGTTCAAAGCCATCTAGATTACTCACTGTTTATAAAAAGGACTGGTGAATCCTTGGTGATAATTTTAGTCTATGTAGATGATATGATGATTACTGGAAATGATCTTAATTTGATACAAGATACAAAGGAATACTATTGAATACTTTCAAGATGAAAGAATTAGGAGACTTAAGATACTTTCTTGGGATTGAATTTGCCAGGTCACAAGAAGGTATTGTAATGAATCAAAGAAAATACACTTTCGAAATTATTTCTGAGGTAGGACTTGGTGCTGCTAAACCAGTCTCTACAATACTGGATCCATATGTTAGACTAACAACTAAAGAGTATGATGATATAAATGGAAAAGACAATGAAGATAAGCTACTGGAAGATGCAACTATATACACAAGACTAATTGGCAAGTTATTATATCTTAATGTTACAAGACAAGATATTTCAGTTGCTACTCAAACACTGAGTCAATTTCTTCATCAACCAAAACAATCTCATTTAAATGTTGCACTCAAAGTTGTAAGATACATAAAAGGTCAAGCAGGACAAGGAGTACTATTATCTAGTAAAAGCTCCAAACAGTTAAAACTTTACTGTGATGCAGATTGGGGAACTTGTTTACAGACAAGAAGATCAGTTTCGGGTTTTATGGTGAAGCTGAGAGAATCATTAGTCTCTTGGAAATCAAAGAAACATGCCACCGTATCTAGAAGCTCAGCTGAAGCTGAGTATAGAAGTATGGCCAGTGCTATAGCTGAGATTACATGGATAGTTAAGTTGTTTAATGAATTGGGAGCTAAAATTCAAACTCCAGTCACTGTTTACAGTGATAGTAAGTCAGTAATACAAATTGCTGCTAATCCAGTATTACATGAAAGAACAAAACACATTGAGTTGGATTGTCATTTCATACGTGAGAAAATTCAGCAAAGATTAGTTGAAACAAAGTATCTACACACTAAGGAACAAGAAGCTGATATGTTAACTAAGGGTCTAGGAAAATCTCAACATGAATATTTGTTGTCCAAGTTTGGTGTAATGAATTTGTTCTTACCTTCAAACTTGAGGGGGAGTATTAAAGAAGCCATCACTTAAGTAAGTTGGTATAAATGTAATTTGTAATAATCTAGAGGACTAATTAGATAGAAAGTTAGTTAGAGTAGTTATAAAATTCCTTTACTATTCATATATATATGTATGTAAACAAGGCAGAAGTAATATATAGATTTTCAGTTTGATTTCTCTGTTCTTAGAACATTGAACCTGCTTGTCGAACACTCGTACGGATCGTGTTAAGAGCGTTAGGACAAGTGCGGCTGTAGAATGTGGAAGAAAGTTGTGCGTGGGATTGCATGGTAGAGAGTAGAAGAAGAAAAATATAGCAACAAAAGAGTTGTTTGATATACTCATTTTGAAAATGAAAAGTATGATATGAAGAATTATAGATGCTTATTAGCTTTGTGATGTGTTGAGGGAATAATGTGTCGTTCAAATATTTATAGGCATAAAAAAAACATGTTATTTTAAAGCTCTTTGGTCACTTATGGGCTGCCAATTGCATATCCGCGTTATTGCTTTTTATCTTGCTATGACTTGTTCTAATTTCTTCCGTCTCGTAATAATGAGTTCGACGTGATTTAATAACTTTGACTCAAATTTAAAGCTGTTAAATGAGCAGATAAACTAAATTTGAATTGATTAATACGAATTGAGTTAATAAATGATAAGTCAAATTATTTAAATTGAAATAAGTTGGACGAAATTGAGCTAAAAAATAAATCATAAGCCCGTCATACAAAATTTACTAAGTTTTAGTTTCTTTATTTATTCTTTTATAATCTTTTAAATATCTAATAAAACTATTGTTTCTGTATTGTGACTATATAATATAGTAGAGAGTATATCAAATAAACAAGCTATTTTTTTTGAAAATGTTTTCAAAGAGATTTTTGATAGGTCAATTTGCTATATATCAACTTAAATTTTATTCAAATAACATAAATTTGAGCATTATAATGAAAGTCAAAGGTCAACTGGCTATATAATTTAATTATAAATAATTGAATTAGAATCGAAATTTGATAAGTAGTAGTGAACCACCAGCTAGCAAGCATATCGTAGAATATTAATTATACATATGAATTAAAACTTCATTACAATATATGTTCGCTTTAATTTTTATTATTATACACTCAAGAATACGTAATTTCAAATAAGATCCAATACGCTTCAAATAAATATATATCTTATACTTGTTGTAAACAATTTACATTATAGTAAATCTCTAATTATGTGGAGTCCTTTTATAATATGGTTAGGGATCCTACTTGTGGACTAAGTTAAGTTTTTCCAATAAATAAAGGGTTTTCCTTCATTGTAAAGAAGATCTATGAATCTTGAATATACTTCAAGATGAATAAGAAGTCTTTTCTCTTCTCCCTACTTTATTCTTCTTCTAATTTTATATAGTTCCATAACACGTTATCAGCAAAATTGTTCAATTCTTAAAGAATTATAATAGAAGACGGGAAAAGTGCAAAAGAGATCTTGCATAAGTTATGCAATAAGGTCGCAATAAGGTTCTTATATCTTCAAGGTATGATTTATCTTTACGTTATAATTATTTATGTCACAAATCTGGAGTTACCATCTGGAATAATTCTTTTGTTGTTTGTTCTCATGCAAGTTGATTGGATCAACTAATGTTGAGATTAAATCTCAAAATTCTGAAAAATAAAAAAAGTGAATATGGACCCGTTCACCTATCATATGACATGATAAAAAGATGTATTTATAAGATAATCACATGTGTGTTTGTTGTCAACATGTAGTTTGACATTCACAAAATTGTTTGTGCAAAAATGATTGAGTTAAGAGCACAATTTCAGAATATGTAATCAAGACAATTTATCTTGATAATATTGATAAATGCTTAAGCCGCTGTGACATTAAATGTCAGAAATAGTGAAATACATTGCTTGTGAAAATAAAGCTTCATATGTTGATCTGAAATATGATACGCATACAAAAGTAATTGTATGCATCAAACTAATAAATTATTGATCAGATTTTCTTTCAATAGATTTATGGTCAAGGACCAAATATTTTTCATCTGATTATTTTGGTATGTAGTATATAATCAATGAATATATAATGATGCACAAAGATAGATTCCCCAAATGATTGAGATACATGTTAGTTTGTCTAACATAAGGGGGAGACTAGAAGCAACAGAAGAGTTGTAAATACTCCTATTGAATGTCCCTTAAGGATAAAGTCTATGACATGCATGAAGCATGATATACTAATCAATTCTAAATAAAATAATCCTTGAAAAAGGGGGAGGATCAAAGAATCAAAATGATCATAATAAGGATACAATGTGCTCTTGAAGATTTTACGACGTAACACTTCATAAAACCTCATGAGAGGGTAGCTACCCAAAAATAATGAAGTGATCAGTTCTCAACAAATTATGTTGTATTGTGAATCAATGCAAAATGATATATTGTTGACGGTATCTTTGATACAGTATCATGCAATATTGTAAAAGTTTATTACGATACAAATACTATGACTATTAAATCATGCTGGTGTAAAAATAATTATCAAGTGAAAAGTGGAATGGTGCATCTTGGTAAACGTAAAGATTTTTTGACTTGCAATCAAGGCACTAGAAAATGTCATACATCTAATATTGAACGTTGTCACTTAACAAATTTTAGATGAAAATATGCGATGAGTTCAAAATCTAAAGCATATACAAGTTTTTGGAAAACTTATTTATCGTCCTCATAAGGATTAAATTGATTCAAAATGCATAGAGCATATAGAAGTATTATTATGCAAGTTGACGACTAGAATTAAAACTCTTGAATAGTTTTCAAAAGGCAATAGATTATTTACTTAAAGAAAAAGAAGTAAGGAACTTGCAGAAATCTTTGATCCTGAAGGAAAGATTCATAAAAGCAGATAGAAGAAAACATATTTCATAAAGATTTTTCTACACACATGAGCTCCCAAGAATGGTGATATCAACATGCAACATGTTTGTTCAAGTAATACTACAATTGGTTTATCCACCAAGTCTCTACCAACTACAACTTTCAAGAAGATGATGCTCAAGATTGAAAAACGAAGATCCAAGTCTCTTGATGTTTAATGAGGGGGAGTTAATACATGATGTACTCTTTTTTCCTCACAAGGTTTTGTCCCATTGGGTTTTTCTTGTAAGGTTTTTAATGAGGCATCCATAATGCGTATTATTAGATATGTGTACTCTTTTTTCTTCACTAGATGTTTTTCCCACTGGGTTTTATCCAGTAAGGTTTTAACGAGACACATAATCTAACGACATTCAAGAGGAGTGTTATAAACAATTTGTATTATAGTGAATGTCTAATTATGTGGAGTACTTTTATGATATGGCTAGGAATCCTACTTGAGGACTAAGTTAAGTTTTCCCTATGAATAAAGGGTTTTCTTTCATTGTAAAGAAGATCTATGAATCCTGAATATACTTTAAGATGAATAAGAAGTTTTTTCTCTTCTCCCTACTTTATTCTTATTCTAAATTTATATAGTTTCATAACACGTTATCATCACGATTGTTTTATTCTTAAAGAATTATAATAGAAGACGGAAAAAGTGCAAAAGAGATCTTGCATAAGTTATGCAATAAGGTTGCGATAAGGTTCTTATACCTTCTAGGTATGATTTATCGTTACGTTATAATTATTTATGCGATAAATCTGGAGTTACCATCTGGAGTAAGTATTTAAAGTTTTATATGTTTAATTTAAACGGATGAGAAGAGAATTCCTTAATTTATTTTAATAATTGAATAAGCACAATTTAGTGAAAGGTATGTTTTCAACCTTTATATGAGGTATGTGATCTATTAAGCTATATTTATTAAATACTAATGTTGATTATAAGAAATCAATAATCTCAATTCTGTGTGAAATTATAATGTACGATCATATTAATGATCATCAAAAGTGATAAAATTACAATTATTTTTAAGGCTTGAGGTTGATCCTCATTGTGGGTAATACGATACATTTAGGTTTTATCGCACCAAAAGAATATGACGGTGAATTTACTTCTAATAGCACAAAGAGGGTAAGACATTGGGTTAAAGTCCTGATGCACCATGATGATAAGATATTGGGTTTAAGACCCCTCGATTTATGACCTAAGACACTTTTCTATGGATAAGACATTGAATTTAAGTCTTAATGCACCATATTGACGATATAATAATGACTAAAGAAAAACTAATGTGTTTTAGATGAAGAGTCATGAAATTTACTGAATTTACTACATTACAAAAGTGAATGTGGTATTAGTGCATAATATGTCTGAAAGAAGACAAGTGATTGAATAATGCACATAAATATGGAATGAGGTACTAAAGCTATCATAATCTAATAAGCTCACAAATTTGTGTTCCATTCATGAAGAATGAGAACTTCTGATAAATGCTAAAAATACAGATCCATTCTTTAGAGTGAATGAGGTGATAAGTCACCATGTTAGACGTGAAAAAGATAGCAACCTTTGGTCAATGATGTGGTGTCACCAAGAATGTCTGTCTCTAAGAAGACATTTATTATAGAAAAATTTCATGTTTTATCTTCAGGCTTGTATTGGACAAGAATTTGTGCAATTGAGGCACATTCTATGGTAAACAAGAAGTTTACTAATTCCAATACTTTCTTAGTTTGACACGATTGTCTTGGACATCATTAGTCTATAATGTTTAGACGAATTATGAAAAATTAAAATGGACATCCATGGAAGAATCTATTTTTTTTAAATGGTAAATTTTATGTACTGTTTGTTAGAAAGACAGGTTAATTGTGATACCATCATATACGAAAGTTGAGATTGAATCCTCTGCATTGTAGGAAAGTATACAAATATTTGTGGACATATTCATCCACCTAGTGGATTGTTTAGATACTTAATGGTCCTAATAGATGTTTCTTCTTGATGGTCTCATGTGTGTCGATGTTATCTCGCAACTTGATGTTTGCAAAAAATGTTCGCACAAATAATACAATTACATGCATAATTTTCTGATAATCAGAGTAGTCTATTTAGTGATGAGATCACGACTCACCTTTAGAAGAGGTAGAGTAATTGAGAAAAAAATATTTGAAATGTACTCTCAGAGTATTAAAGTTGAACTTTTTTCATATAATAGTAATAAATTGAGAATTTACTAAAGCAAAAAGGCACATGATATAATAAACTCGGAGTTTACAAGTACGAATAATTTATTAATTGGCATGAATAATTTGTTCTTCCAAAATATGTGCATACTAAGTAATGAACATACATTGAAAAACTAGAAGATTCTTCAAGAATTCTTTTGTTGTTTGTTCTCATGACAAGTTGATTGGATCAACTAATGTTGAGATTAAATCTCAAAATTCTGAAAAATAAAAAAGGTGAATATGGGCCTGTTCACCTATCATATGACATGATAAAAAGATGTATTTATAAGATAATCACATGTGTGTTTGTTGTCAACCTGTAGCTTGACATTCACAAAATTATTTGTGCAAAAATAATTGAGTTAAGAGCAGAATTTCAGAATATGTAATCAAGACAATTTATCTTGATAATATTGATAAATACTCAAAATGCTGTGACATGAAATGTCAGAGATAGTGAAATCGTTACTTGTGAAAATAAAGCTCCATGTGTTGATCTTAAATATGATATGCATACAAAAGTAATTGTATGCATCAAACCAATAAATTATGATCAGATTTTCTTTCAATCGATTTATGGTCAAGGACCAGATATTTTTCATCTGATTATTTTGGTATGTAGTATATAATCAATGAATATACAAAAATGTAAAAAGATAGATTCCCCAAATGATTGAGATACATGTTAGTTTGTCTAACATAAGGGGGAGACTAGAAGCAACAGAAGAGTTGTAAATACTCCTATTGAATGTCCCTTAAAGATAAAGTCTATGACATACATTAAGCATGATAGACTAATCAATTCTAAATAAAATAATCCTTGAAAAAGGGGGAGGATCAAAGAATCCTAATGATCATAATAAGGATACAATGTGCTCTTGAAGATCTTATGACATAACACTTTATAAAACCTCATGAGAGGGGTAGCTACCTAAAAATAATGAAGTGATGGGATCTCAATAAATTATGTCGTATTGTGAATTAATGCAAAATGATATATCGTTGACGGTATCTTTGATACAATATCACGCAATATTGTAAAAGATTATTATGGTACAAATTCTATGACTATTAAAGCATACTGGTGTAGAAATAATTATCAAGTGAAAAGTGGAATAGTCCATCTTGATAAGCGTAAAGCTTATTTGACTTGCAATCTAGGCACTACAAGATGTCATACATCTAACATTGAACGTTTTCACTTAACAAAATTGAGAGGAAAATAACCGATGAATTTAAAATCTAAAGCATATACAAGTTTTTGGAAAACTTATTTATCTTCCTCATAAGGATTAAATTGATCCAAAATGCATAGAGCATATACAAGTATTATTATGCAAGTTGACAACTAGAATTAAAACTCTTGAAGAGTTTTCAAAAGGCAATAGATTATTTGCTTAAAGAAGTAGAAGTAAGGAACTTGTAGAAATCTTTGATCCTGAAGGAAAGATTCATAAAAGCAAATAGAAGATAACATATTTTATCAACGTTTTTCAACACTCATGAGCTCCAAAGAATGGTGGTATCAACATGCAACATGTTTGTTCAAGTAATACTACAATTGATTGATCCACCAAGTCTCTACCAACTACAACTTTCAAGAGATGATGCTTAAGATTGGAAAACGAAGATCCAAGTCTCTTGATGTTTTAATGAGGGAGAGTTAATACGTGATGTACTCTTTTTTCCTCACAAGGTTTTGTCCCATTGGGTTTCCTTGTAAGATTTTTAATGAGACATCCATAATGCGTATTATTAGATATATTTACTCTTTTTCCTTAACTAGATTTTTTCCCCACTGGATTTTATCTAGTAAGGTTTTAACGAGGCACATAATCTAACGACATTCACGGGGAGTGTTATAAACAATTTGTATTATAGTTAATGTCGAATTATGTGGAGTTCTTTTATGATATGGTTAGGAATCCTACTTGGGGACTAAGTTATATAAATAAAGGATTTTCCTTCATTGTAAAGAAGATCTATGAATTCTTAATATATAGTTTAAGATGAATAAGTAGTCTTTTCTCTTCGCCCTACTTTATTCTTCTTCTAAATTTATATAGTTTCGTAACAATACTTCAATTTTTCATTTATTATAGGGATAAGACACAAACACATCTCTAGAGTATTATCGAAATTCACGTTACCTACACTAAGGTCCTATACGGTTATACACCTCCCNCCCCCTCCAATCCTTTTTTTTCTGTTGTTGTAATTTTATACACTTTTTTTACTTATGTGGCATCATAGAGATTTTGGTCATAATTTAAGAATTACTTGTACGTTATTCCTTTATTATATTAAATAGTTTGATTTAATGTGAATATAAGATTTTAAAAAAAGTTAACCAGTATGCAATGGGTACAATATGCATGCATTTCATAGACATTGGATGCAAACAAATTTTTAAATGAGCTACTATAGCCTCTATTGGTTGGGCCACCGCGTTACTCATAAAGTTTACTTGGAAAGTAAATTTTATTGTTGTTGTTTGTAATTGCTATTATTCCAAAAACAATACATTATAAAAGAATTCAATAATTTTTTTTATTACAATAGTTTAAGAAATTTTGGTGAATACAATTAAAAGATGTGTTGCACTTAATGAAATTGTTCCTCTCTTAATTCGAGGTTTCATGTTTGAACCTTAGTAAGAAAAAATCATTAGTATAGGGAGTGGTTCCCTCCGGAAGAGGTCTACACGACGTGAATTTGAATTATAATCAGATTTTAATGTGGGTACAAGGTGGGTACCGAATATTAGGTGGAAAACTAAAAAAAAAGAACTTTCCTCTATAACATTTATTATTTTTAGTTAATTTTTAAATTTCTACAAACAACGACTTTATTTCGAGAAGTACACCGCTCTTTAAATATACATGTATACTAAGGTGTTGAAGTTATAAAAAGAAGTACTGTGTTTGGAGATGAATTTTAGGTTGAAAAAAGAAGAAGTTGAAACTCTTAAAACAAAACTTGAAATACTCTGCGATTAAATTAATTTTTGATGTTGTTTGATATTTAATTTTCGGCATAATACATAAATATGCCCTTTAACTTGGCTTCGAATCACATTTATGCCCTTCAACTTTGGGTGTGCACAAGTAGACACTTAAACTTGCATAAACTTGAAGAAATAAACACACAAGTCCTACATGTCACCCTACATGTCATTTTTTGTCCTACGTGGTGTCCTACGTGTATTTTGCCATGTAGGACTCATGTGTTTATTTATTTAAAAATTGGATAGTTAAAGTGCCTATTTGTGCATTATGAAAGTTGGAGATCAAAGTTAAAATTTGAAGCCAAGTTTAAGGTCTAATACATGTATTATGCCTTTAATTTTCTGTTGTGTTTGAAAAAAGGTGTGAATTAAAAATAAAGAGTTGCGACTTTTATGAAGAGTTGCGACTTTTATGAAATATTGTGACTTTTTTTAAAAGTTGTGACTTTTATGAAAAGTTGTTACTTTTATGGAAAGTTATGACTTTTATGAAATGTGACAACCTTTCTGAAAGATTGTGATTTTTCCAAAGGTTTGTGACATTTCCGGTAAGGCACAATAAGAACCTTTTCGCACTAGCATTTGTTTTCTACAAATTGAGGGATTTCCTCTCATTTTAAATAGAATATATAGGCTTCTTCTTCAACTACTAAATCTAGTATTCTAAGTGTACTTTACTGCCGTTGAGTGGTTCGTTGACACCAGAGCTTTTGGTATCTATACTCTAGTGATTGAGATCATTTTACCCTGGGAGGTCATATTCCAAATCAAACTTCGGATACTAGAGGGGAATAATTTCCTTAAGGGGACACTGTGAGTTCAGTGGACTTGATCTTTTTCCTATTAAAAATATTCCAGATTCTGGTACGTGTTTTACAAATTTTAAATTTGTGAATTAATTTCAGTTCTTCTATTCTTTTGTTCTTCACTGGTTTATTAAACTTGGTAACGTCATGTTTCTGCAAAGTTTGTTGGAATCAGTAAGATTCTTTAGACACATATTAACAACTATTCTTCTTTAAGAAAAATATTTCGTATATTTTTTAAATCTGTTTCTGATTCTAGTTTTGCTACTAGTTTTAATTTTCTAGTTGTGAAAATGTTCTTAAACTTTGTTGTCTTACAAAGATGTTCAAAGTTTTGTTCTAAGTATGTTTGAAATACAAGATGAACAACAATCTTAAGGAAAATATTATACTGTTAGTTTTTTTTGTATTCTACTGATTGAGAGAATCTGATCATGGAAGTAGAAGATAAATGCATTACTTCTCCATAATTCGTTGCTTTGTTTAGTAAGGTCGAAGTGAGAATGTAACAGAAAATTTTTATGGTATTTCGTTTAAAGATTACCAAGTAACCTTCTTATTAAATTATCTAAGGAGGAAAATAGTTTCTATGAGTTATCATCTTTGATTTTTTTTTATTATTATGTGTATCTTTGGAAAAAGATCTGCAAAGCATATGTTGTGGAATGAATTTTACTTCGCAAATATTGTTGCTTTTAAAATTCTTTAGTTTGCAAAAATGAGAGATGCATATTTTTGTTTGATAAAATATTATGTCAAAATGTTATAGTTTGAAGACTATTTGATGAGAAAAACAATTCTATGTGATAAAGAATATGTGTTATTCTGTTTGGAGAAAAAAAACTTTTGTAGTTTTGTACTCCATGAGAAATGTTAGTTTGTCTGATTTTTGTAGACTAAAAACTTTTGTGGTTTTATACTCTGGATGAATTGGACTATGCAATTGGTTTGAAGAATATAAAAATTTCACATAATAAGTCAGTATTGTACTTTTGATTTTCTATAAACATCAATGTAATATAGAATAAATTATACAATTTTTTTTGTTGTCCTTATTGTTAGTATTTAAAATACTAAGTAGTATGCATATGCATGATAGAAGGAAAATACCAGTGACTTAAAATTTGTGATTTTGTGTCTCTATAGAATGAACTTTGACATTGTGTAAGCATTGTCAAAGAGAATTGCAGCACTATAATTCTTTCGTAGAATAATGTTTCCAACATTAAAATATGTGAAAAAACTATTTTCAAATACTTGAAAAATATTTTTGAGATCACGTTTGAAATGTGGGGGTTATTTGCTTATGATTAGACTTGGTGTCTAATTTAACTTTGGAGCAAAAGATATGAAATTCAATGATACTTTTGTATTATGTTATACCCACAAAATTCTTGGAGTATATTTGGTATTGTGGTTGTTGAGTTTCTCTATTACTAGTATATAGTGTGACTAGTATGAAACCTCCAAATTATATATATACTTATTCAAAATAATTGTGTTCTTTTATGGAAAAAAAATATCACTTAAAATGTTGTGATTTTTCATGAAAAGATATGTCTATTATAATAAAAGTATTTGCATAGACATGAGTATTGGTGAATAGTCATTTGTTATTTTTTTGTAAAAATAACATTTGGACTATATTGTCTTTATTGAACCCGATAAAACTTTGTTCATGGGTAGTTCTATAACAATCATATTAAAAATTATGAAAATGTCCTTCTGAAAAGGACATTTGACAATCTAAACAATGTTTGTATCACACAAAATTGTAAGAAATAGGAACAAAATCTAAGTGAGGAAAAAGTTACCTCGCGAAAAACATTTCAAACTCAATGTTTTTATTTGTTCTTACTTGCTTGAGTCAATGTTTGTGACATGAACACTTGGAGCATGTCAATTACAAAACCTTGTAACAAAAACTGATCAACTTCGAAGTTTTGCCTAACTTTGAGTGCAATAAATAAAAACGTCAAGTTTTTGTGGAATCTAAGTATGTTGAACATTCTTATAAATCTGTTGAAAGGAATTGTAATCCCTTAGAATTGATTTACGCTGACATTTGTCATATGAAGTTAACACCATCTCATCGTGGGAAAAAGTATTTGTTACTTTTATTGAGAATTGCATTATAAATGACTATGTCTATTTGCTGAATGGTAAGGATGAAGCAATAGAAATGTCTATACAATGTAGTATCGAAGTTGAAAATCAGTGTGTAAACATATAAGAAGTGATAAGAATGGAGAGTATAAATCTCATTGTGCAGAAATATGTTTGGAAAGTGGAATATCCATCAAACTACTGTCATATTCACCTCAATCTAATGAAAAAACGAACGTTGAAAAAAATGACGGATGCATTATTTATAAGTTCGGGTTTACACAAAACTTGTGTAGACGAACTATCCTTACTGCAAAAGGGAACAACAAAAAGTTTTGTCTTTTTAGAAAGAAAGCGATTTTGTTTGATCAGAATACAATCTTTTCCATATGAGTAATAGAAAGGAAGGAAATCCAACTTGAAATATTTCAAAGTGTGGGGGTATCTAGTCAAAGTCCAAGTTCATATTCCTTAAAGAATTAAAATAGGACCTATGACTGTGGACTGTAAAATTTGACTTGAGTAGTCTAGAGAAGGATCTAAAAGGCCTAGAAAATGAAAAGGATATTGTACTTAATAAAGAGATTCAAAGGCTTAGTAAATGTTAAAGGACATTTACTTTCTTCGAATATGATTTTGTAATATTTTCTGTGTCTTCTATAGACACATTCTTTGAAAAGATGGTGTCAATAAACAATATTGGAAGTTAATTGATCTTCTTCAAAAAAATAAACCTTTGGGTTCAAAGTGAATCTTTAGAAGGAAAATAACAGTTGATGGAACTGTTGAAAAATATAAAGCAAGACTTTGTGGCAAAGGCTTTAGAGAAAAAAAAACCAAGGTTTTGATCTTGTCAATATATATATACTCATTAGTAATTAGAATTACATCCATTCGGATGCAAAAATTATTAGTGTGGTATATGACCTCCAAATTCATCAAATGAATGTGAAAAGAACTTTCTTAAATGTAAAATTGGACGAAAAAATTTACATGGAACAACCCGAGGATTCTGTGGTTCCTGGTAAATAAAAGAAAGTGTGTGAACTTGTTAAGTCACATTATGGAAGCACCCAAACAATGACATAATTTGATCAAATCATGTCGGCAAATGGATTGAAGAATGATGGAAGTTATAAATGTGTTCACATTAAAATCATAAGGTCATTGTTTGTTTGTATATTGGTGATATGTTGATCATCAATAGAGACACTAATGACATAAATGCTACTAAACGTATGCTATAAAGCAAGTGGAATGAAAATTATTGGAGTTGGTAATGCGATCTTAGATATAAGAATTCGTAGAACTCCATAATGTTTAGTATTTTCACGGTCTCATTGCATTGAAAAGGTACTTAACTAGTTCAAATATTTGGATGTCAATATTGTCAAATCTCAAATAAATGTGAGCTTTGCATTTCAAAAGAGTGAAAACAAAAGTGACTCACAATTGGATTGTGCTAGAGTTTTTGGAAGCATGAAGTATATCATATAGTGTGTGCGATCAGATATAGCATTTGCTATTTTAAACTGAGTCGATTCACAAGTGATCCCAAATAAATTCATTAGATGACAATAAATAGAGTTTTGGAGCATTTAAAATAATACTTAAAACTATGTCTTGCATTATAACAATATTGAAAGATATAGTGATGCAAATTGAATCATCGGACGAATGAAGTAAAATTCACGAGTGGATATGTATTTACTATTGGTAGAGGAGCGGTCTCTTAGAAATATTTCAAAAGAGACATGTATCGCTAGCTCTACAATGATCTTTGAGTTAGGTGCTCTAGATAAGGTCAGTGAATAAGTTGAAAGACTCTAGAATTTCTTGATATATATTCTATTTTGGCCCATGCGATTGGCATTAGTATGCATACACTTTCACAGTCAAGATGCAATAGGTAGGGCTTGGAGCATGACGTATAACGGAAAGTCTCGTCATATACGACATAGACATGATACCGTTAGAATACTACTCTCTAGTGTAATTATCAGAATTGACTATGTAAAGTCAAAGGATAATGTGTCGGATCCACTTACAAAAAGGCCTAACTAGAGAGGAAGTTAAAAGATTATCTAAGGGAATGAATTTACGGCTTGGGACAAGTCATCATGGCGGTAACTCTATCTAGCAGACTGGAGATCCCAAGAGTTAGATTCAAGGAGAAAAATAAAGTTATGAATGACGGCTCGGCATTGTCAACAAACTCAATCCATTCTCATGATGAAGACAATGCTCAGGGACAAGGATACAACATTGAGGCTTGTTAATGAGTTAATAAAGCTTAATGGTTTTAATGATTTCCTAAGTTTGGCAGAGTTGACCAAATAGTGTATCTACGCGATAACACGGTTAGGAATCACCTATGTGAGTGTGAAGTGTAAGCCGCTTCAAAGAAGATGATTGTCAAAAGCCCATCTCTCTATACACTCATGAAACCAGGAGGGGGTCATGGCTAAAACGAACACAACCGTAAGAACCATAAACGGTAAAGGGTTAATTGTGTGACATATGGCTGTCTAGGTATACACCAAAGTTCGACGGTTCAAAGATATCGCATCTACCGATTGACCGAGTATATCCGACATATGTTCACTACGGAAAGTCCAAGGGGAAACCTACTTATCCAGATGCAATTAATTCTTGCTTGTAAAGTACACATACTTGTCCGTTTCTCTGTCTTCGAGTCATTCCCCATTCTTGCGGGGGATTGTTGGGTATAAAAAAAGGTGGGGATGGAAAATGAAGAGTTGCAACTTTTATGAAGAGTTGCGACTTTCATGAAATGTTGCGACTTTTTTGAAAAGTTGCGACTTTTATGAAAAGTTGTGACTTTTATGGAAAGTTGTGACTTTTATGAAAGGTGACGACCATTCTGAAAGATTGTGATTTTTCCAAAGGTTTGTAACCTTTCCGGTAAGGCACAATAATAACCTTTTCGCACTACCATTTGTTTTCTATAAATTGAGGGATTTTCTCTCATTTTAAATAGAATTAATAGGCTTCTTCTTCAACTACTAAATCTAGTATTCTAAGTGTACTTTATTGCCGTTGAGTGGTTCGCTGACACCTGAGTTTTTGGTATCTATACTCTAGTGATTGAGATCATTTTACCCTTGGAGGTCATATTCCAAATTAAACCTCAGATACTAGAGGAAATAATTTCATTAAGGGGACACTGTGAGTTCACTGGACTTGATCTTTTTCCTATTAAAAATATTCCAGATTCTGGTAAGTGTTTTACAAATTTTAGATTTGTGAATTAATTTCAGTTCTTCTATTCTTTTGTTCTTCACTGGTTTATTAAACTTGGTAACGTCGTGTTTCTGCAAAGTTTGTTCGAATCAGTAAGATTCTTTAGACACATATTAACAACTATTCTTCTTTAAGAAAATTATTTCGTATATTTTTTTAAATCTGTTTCTGATTCTAGTTTTGCTACTAGTTTTAATTTTCTAGTTGTGAAAATGTTCTTAAACTTTGTTGTCTTACAAAGATGTTCAAAATTTTGTTCTAAGTATGTTTGGAATACAAGATGAACAACATTTTCTTAATTTCATTGTATGTTAACTTCTTGTTATATTGCATGTCCATAACGAAAATTTAGACTCCCGCCACTATTGTCTGATAGTTTTAGACTGGTGGGTAGTGGGTACGTAGAAAGTGAATGCAGGCAACTTATGTAAAACTTCAGCTATAAAAGTTTACTTTGGAATGGTTAATTAAAAAGAAAGGATGTATAGCATCTAGTAGTCTAATGTCAAATGTCAGTATTATAATCATTTAAATATTCATATATTATCAAGTCTTTGTCATTGCCTTCTCTTCCAATGATTTGATGACATCTAATTTGTAGGATAAAATTATGAAATGTCAAAATCAATAGTCAATGGCATTATAATATTATTACTTTTGGAGAGATAGTCATTTGAGTGTATTTAGAGAAAAAAATGTCTCACAGATAGTCATTTGAGTGTATTTAGAGAAAAAAAATGTCTCTATTAGCTTGATGTATTAGTAGTATCTTGTTTGATATATTTTTCTAATATATGTATAATTAATATTTGTATTAGTAATATATTTTATTGTGTACTGAATAATGTATTATTAATACCATCAATTTATATTCAACAGTAATGCAATGCGTTTTAATGCATGCATTCACATTATTAAAGACATAATTGCTCTTAAAAACTTTTTTTTACATCCTTTTTATTATATTTTGTGAAAACAAATATTTTTCTAAAAAAAATGTAATGCATAGTATTTTTAGTACACCAAACCAAACATTGTATAATAAAATCTCATCATAACTAATCAAGAATTATTAATGCAAACATTACTAATATAAGCATTACTAATACACTATATTTTATATTATTCTTATACACTCTACCAAACGACCTCTTAATATTTTTATAATGATAATTACAATATTCAACAATTAATAATTTTTATAAATTATTTTAACAAGTTATCGATTATTGTTACTAGCTATATCTTTCTATTGACTTCTTTTTATAAGAAAACTTTATAACATCAGTAGTTGAAAACATGGTAGGATAAAAATTTAAAAATAAAATAATATAAATTTTAATTTATCGATCACAGTAGTTGAATAACTACCCAATTTTCCAGTTGCATATTCATAGTCGAAAAAAAATCTAATAATTGTTATATATGTTGATAATATAAAATATATTTATATATCTTAAATTGTGATAAAGTATTAGTTACCATTATAATTAATGTGTATCAAAATATTTAAGATTAATTATACATTGAAAATGGAGCCAAGTAATTACATTGCAAAACATTAGCTAGAACTTAACTACTTCCTTGAAGCATAATAAAGATTTAATTTCATTTCTGAAACAAAAAAAATCAAATGAATAAAAATAAACTTAGAATTTTTTTTTACAATTAATAGGCTTTTGAAAAAATCATCAATTTATTGCTCCACAAACAGTTTTTATGATACCATTTTGAGCAGTTAAGGGACTTATATCTCTCATTTTAATCATAGCTGCAGCAAAATCAGAGGCAAATGCTCGAGGGCTATTGCTATATTCTAATAGAATATCATCGGTAGATCCTCCACTCAAAAAGACTTGGTCTGATTGAAGAAGTACTTTTCTTTGCCTCAAGCTCTTGAAGTAGTTGTTATCCAATTGATTAGGTGTAACCAAATCAAGTGGTGCTAGATTTCCATTTTGATCTTCTTGAGGACACTGGCGTCTTCTAGTGCTAGCAAATCCTACATCGATGTCTGTTCCATTGCTATAAATTCTATAACAGAAAAGGAAGCATTGTGCTTGTCCAATTGAATGTGATCCTAGAATCGAAAAATTTAAAAAGTTAGAAACATGTACAAAGTAAATCTATGATCGATAAGATTATTACGTCTTCAATAATTAGATGGAGTTTTAACTGTAAAGCAACCACATCCCTTGTGGTAAGACCTTTGTTGGCAAAGCCAGAAATAAGCCTACTAAGAGAATCGAAAGGACCGGAAAGACCATTTTCTGCAAGAGTATGACTTGCAGTGGTTGAGTCTCTTCTTTCGAGTTTCATTGTCCATGATGGACCACCAACCTAATTGTTTTAGCGTAACATTAATTGGTTAGAATTAAAAAAATAAATACTAACTATGAGTATAAAAAAGTTTCTTCTTTTCGTAGTGTGAAAAAGTGAAATTGTATCCCTAACAGCAACTGCAAGTATGTCTGCACATGATACAATTCCTGGACATTTTTTCTCAACCTCTCTTTTTGCATCTTCTATAATACAAAACCCTCTAACTGATCCAAGATTTGGCAATGCAGTCTTCTCGCTGACATATCGTTGGAGTTTTATCAAGCAAGTGAGAAGCATCACAACCCTATAAAGATTATATATATATA
>NC_028647.1:54813906-54821056 GCF_001406875.1 Solanum pennellii | reverse complement strand
TATATATATATATATATATATATATATATATAGTGTAAATGCATGCATGTCATCAAACCAATAAAAGTATTTTGCATAAACACATCGATTAGTGTATATATCCAACATGAACAAAACAATCATGGAAATGAAGACGAATAAGGGATGCAGCCATACTACATTTGCTTGAAATTGCTCGTCTTATACTTGTACGAATAGTGGTGAGGGCATTGGGCAAGTTCAGTCGTAAAATGTGGAAGAAAGTTGTGCATGACATTGCATGGTAGAGAGTATAAGAAGAGAAAATATTGCAACAAAAGAGTTTTTTGAAATACCCATTTTGAAAAAGCAAAAGTCTGATATGAAGAATTATGGATCCTTGTGATGTGTTGAGAGAATGTGGCACTCAAAATGTTTATATAGGCATAAAACATGTTATTTTAAAGCTTCTTGGTCACTATTGGCTTTCAATTGTCTTCCGCGTTAATTCTTTGCTTTTGTCTTTGTCCTAGTTTGACTTATTCTTCTAATATAATAATTGGAGGATAAAGTCACAGGATATTTAATAAATTTTGACCCACAAATAAAAGAAAAGAAGATTATATATATCTTCCATAATCAAATAAAATAAAATGTAACTAATATTTTGCTCAATATTTCTTGATCTGTCTCTTAAATGTAAATCAAAAATCAATAAAGCCTTATTAGTAGATTCTGTCAGACTTTTGGGAGAAGTTTTAAAATTTTAAATATAAGTCTATATAAGGCTGTCTTATGAGATCGAATGGTAGGTAAAGTCTTTTTTTTTTCCTGATTTACACTATTAACATGAATGTTTCATACTATCATGTCATTTAGTGAATATCCATCGTTACTCTTTTTTAAAATGTGCATCTTTTTGTTTTAAAATTAAGAGCTAAAATTGATAAATATATATGACTTGATAGGGTAATTTTAATTTTATTATTTACAATATATACGATTATTAATAGAATATTTTTTAGGATTAACGGGAATGTCAAATGATTTATCGAAATGTCAAAGTTCATTTAACATTTACTAAAAATAGGGGGGAAAACCCTAATATATCCTTCAACTTTGCCATAGGGATGTACATTATTGAGTTGATTCGGGTTTTTAAATATCAAATCAAACCATTTATGTCGATTTTTTTTTAAATTATTAACAAATCAAACCAATAAAATTCGATTTTTTAACTTCGGATTTTTTAGATTTTTGGATTTTTTTGGGTTTTTCTGATAAAGTATTCATACAAACATATAATTTTAGGGGCAAAGGACAGAATCACATACTTTGAAAGAAAAATTACCATTTGTCATTTATAAGTTTATAATTACATAAATCCCTCAAACTGATACAATAATATAAGCATTGATACATTAATCTGATGCCATCGTTAAGTAAGATACATTACATTTTATACATGATGCAATAATCTTATGTACATTTTATACATGATACACTAATCTAATGCACGAAATATATTAATTTGATACGTGAGACTTATTAATCTGATGCACTGATACATTAACATGATGCATGAAAATGAGGAATTTTGAAGATTTGTAAAACTAATAGGGATAAAGGTGAAATTTCTGTCATTTTTTCTTTTACTTGTACTTCAAATACTTTTTTAGTCCTACCAAACTGCAACTATCTAAGTTGTTACATAAGAAAATAATACAAAATAAGATACGATTAGTGACACGAAAATCAGAGGCGAAGTCAGAATTTTAGGTTTGTGGGTTCTAAATTTTAAAAAAGGGCAACAATTTTAACCTTAAGTAACAGCCGTCAAGTTAATAAATGAATATTCAAGTATTAATTTACTAAAAGAACGACGTTTTGAATCTTACAAAAACACAAATTATGTTAATGTGATGTTAGTCATGTTTGAAAACTATCTTAGATATTGTTATTGTAAAATTTAATTTAATAATATGAAGATTTGAATAATTTAGTTTAAAATAATAAAATATTATTTATATAACGTGATTAATTTTTAATAAAATTTTTTGAATACTTTTACTATAATCTTCAATATTGTTCTAATTGAGGTTAAAATTAATAAATTCACTATTAACATTTTGGTACCTAAAATATATGTTTTATTAGTTTTATCATCACCTAGAACCATCATTTTCTTCAAAAGTTAGATATTGAAAAACAAACAACAATTATTTTAATATAATCAATTATCAATATGTGGAATAGTCCTAGAATCAAAGATTAAAAATTAATTTTAAATAGATAATTATATAGGGTAAAAACAAGCAAATGAAAAAAAAATGAAAAAGAAGAGAAAAGAGTACATAGTACAAAACGGAGGGCAAATAAATTTGGTTGAAAAGTTTTTCACTTAGAGTAGGACACTAACACTAGTTTTCGATTTTTTTTTCATTTACAAATTTTCTTATTCACTGGATGCGCAACAAGAAATATATATGTACTTTGTATTTGATATTTCAATGCGAATAAAACATCTACAGAAAAGCCAGTGCGTTTGTCCGAACTCCCTTTTGATATACTAGCTCCGTCCCTGACTAAAATATCCAACAAAATAATAATAATAAAATCGCATAAAATAAATATTACAAATTAATAAGTTATAATGACCATCGCTCTCTACCAATATTACCTTTTTCCTCCTTTGTTTCTCTACGGTCACTTGGACCTAATGTCCACGACGAGTCTGGTGGCTCCGCTGGTCCACCACCTCCTTTCCCCTGACCATCCCCTTCTCTTGCGCAAAGCTCCCCCCCTCCAAAAGTGTTGGACAAAAAGCCCTAATCCTTGAGACCTTGACCCTCCAGAAAGGAAAATAGGCAAATGGTGTACTCAACAATTTACTAAAGGATCGATTTTCGACCAAAGGGAAAATACTAATGAAGGGCGAAGTTTTGCAGAGGCTTTGATGAATCATACAAACAGGGGTTGGAGGAAGAAAATTAACCTACCAGACAAATCTTACAATTTATTTGAAGGTAAGGCTACTGTCACCTTCACCAAAGATAAAAACGATCTCCTAGCTGAATCGTGTCGTGTCATGGTAGAGGGAAAATTCTCGAGAATCATACCTTCAATAGATAAAATTCGATTGGAGTTCAATAGAGTGGTAGACCTAATGGGGGGGGGGGAGTGAAAATTGGGGTCTACAATATGCACCATGTTTTCGTTGATTTTTAACTGGAAGAAGATGATAGAAATGTCTACAGTAGGAATTTTCTATCAAGTTGTGGAATGCAAATGAAACATCTCAAACGGACAAGAAACTTCAAACCCGAGAAGGAGACCGCTCTTGTGCCAGTGTGGGTTAATCTGTCGGACCTTCCATGACATTATCATGGGATGTTTTAAGTGTGGGATAATCTGTCGGACCTTCCATGACATTATCATGGGATGTTTTATGTCGTATTTTAGCTCCCATTGACACTCCGATCATCATGGACAAGACCACCATATCTAAGACGAGATCTACTACTACAAAAGTCAAGGTCAAAATCGATGTCACAAGACCACCCTTAAAGGAAGTTCAAATCGAAATTACAAACTCGGAAGGCATGAAAGATCTGTCTTGTGAAAAAGTTGGAATTTGAATTCTATTCTAGAATTTTGCTTTAAATACAAAATTCAAGGTCATAGTGATTCTAACTACAGGGTCCTTCAACTAGTACAAGTGCATCGATAGCTTCTGACAAAATACAGGAATATACCAAGGATAATGGAATGCAAGTGGATAGCATAAGAAATCAAGGAACAAATTTACAAACTGATCTTGATACTAATATGGCGCCAGAGAAGTGCCAAGAGGAAGAAGGCTGGACCACAGTAACTAGAGGAAAAGGAAAAAAAAAAAAAGGAAAACGTGATGGTAAAAAGCAACAATTAGAGGTAGCCGTGCAGGGTATTCAAAATACAAAGATACTTGATAATTCAGTTACGCAAAGCAATGTGAACAATCCTATGGAGAAGGTTGAAACTTCTAGGAATATGTCCATTAAGTCCAACAAGCTTAATCAAGGCAAGAAGCTCAGAAGCAGCAAGAAATCAATAGGCATTGAGTAGGAAACCAATGACCCCTCATGGCAACCCTTGACCAAGAGACTAAAAAAACTCTATGATCAACAAGGAAGTCCATCCGTACAAAGTCCGGAAAGAAACAAGAAACAAAAAGTTTTGCACAAAGATGAATAAAATTTTATTTGAGAAAAAGGTGTGATATTTCAACAAGACCAGATGTTTAATGTCCCCCTCTATGTTGAAAGAAAAAATGTACTAGATCCTAGAATACATGCCCTATATATCAGTTTCTCTGGAACTATTTTAGGGGTCACAAACGTGGACAATAATCCGCCAAGGTTCAATGATGCTTGTAAAACTATGGAAGAAGTTAAGAGAGTGCCTACCTGATATTCTACACGACCTAAATTGTTTTATTTTTAACGGACTTTACATAAGTGAATCAAGTTGCCTAACATGTTTCAGTGATAATGTAAAGACAATAAAGTAAGAACACAATATTTTACGTGGAAACACCCTGCTCAAAAGGTATAAAAACCACGACCTCTTTCACAACAGGAATTACCCCAACTTCACTAATCTACTACGATCCTCAACAGAAGATAGGTTATAAACTTTGTGACTTACCTTAACTTCAAGCTATGGATTTAGATTACAACTCTTGTAATCCTTTGAACTAAATCTAATTCCTAACTTTCAACACAAACCCCAAGGTATGGGTTCCCAACTCTTTGATTTATCACAACCTGAAGAACACACTCCTAGTTCAGTTTATAAATCACTGAACTAAGATTACATCAATACTCATTCACAATGAAAAGTTCCTAACAAATAAACTCTTTAAAAAGATCAGGTTCTTCGATGTGTTCCTTCAATTCGCTGGTAGCACTTGCGAAGTAAAATACTCAATCGCTTTTTTGCTCTGTAAGTGCACAAATACTCTGAACGACTTCACTTCTATTTAAGCACAATTCTTCTTAGTGTTATTGTTCACTTCAAACTCCTCATTTACTTAAACTCTCTTGACTTAGAGTTCTACTTCAAGGAAGACTCCTTCTTCAATTTACACTCCTAGCTTCTTTGGACTTCTTCTTCAAATTACATTCATTGATTCTTTTGTATTGTAGTAGAGCTGGAACACTTCAACTCAGTAGTAACATGAAGAGTTCTACTTTAAGAGAGACTCCTTCTTCAATCAAAACTCATTGCTTCTTTAGAATCCTTCTTCAAATCAAACTCATTGATTCTTCAATTAATCAAATGTTTATTTCCATTGGATTTTCTCACAAAATTAACATTATCTATTTCTTTATTTCTGCACTCTTATCTTTATTTATTCTACAACTTTCTCGAATTTAACTGCTCATGACAGTGCAATTTTATACCATGTTGACTGGCGTGTTTCATCTTTCTTTGTCAATAATAAAAAATGCATAAATCCAAACAATCCCCTTTTTGATGATGACAAACCTCTTTTCTTTGTTCATTCAAAACAATTTTATCTGTAGACATTGAAGCATGAAATACTAAGATGAATCAAGTTAGTCAATGAGTTGTAAACACTGCATAACTCTTATCTTCCCCCTTTTGGCATCATTGAAAAGCTAGGTCAATCCTATAATATGCGAGGTAGATTGATCAGTTAAACTATTCATAGCCACAATCTACCAAGTGTTGTTTGACAAAGAACAACGTGATCCAGCAACCACATACTTTTGTGGATTAATCAGTTTCAAGATTCATTGTTCCCCCTATCAATATTCCCTTAGTCTGTTCAACGAATGAAACTTGTGTTACAACGTATTCTAACATCTCATGACACGAGCTGACGACAGCCATGCAGCACCTGTATGAAAGTAAGTACCATCCCGTTAAGGATGAACTCTCATTAGTTTCACTTTAATCCTCACTTTTTTCCCTTTTTTTTTGAAAATAATCTCTCTTTCTTTCCCCTTATACATGCATTAGCTCCATTTTTTAAAATGACACATCCTCCCTTTTTGTGAAGCGAGCGAAATGAACTTTTATTTGTCTTTATTAATATATCTTAATCAAGCAATATTTGTGAATTAAATCACTTGCTTCCTTTCAGCTTCAACTGCAAAATAGCTTAAGGGTTAGTCTTGGAAGCCCAGACAAGCTTGTGTCCTTTCTTATGATCAAAAGGGTAAATCATTTTTTTTCTCGCCCATCTAGGCAACAAGTTAGTGGACCTGCTTCTGCCAACATGTATAAATCTGTTTTCATTTGACAATTTACTATTTCTTTTTCTAAAATCATTAGTAACTAGACACTCAATAGTAGGATGACTAATTTTATCACAAATATAGCACAAGTCAGTTGCAAGAGCCTTGTCACTATCAAAACCAATGCCTCCTCTAATCAATTGATTGACAATTCTAGATAAGTATCCTCTCAAGCTTTACTTTTTTTTTCTGAGAGATTTCTATATTTAATTTCCTCACTTTTTCTTTTTCATAAAAATAATCATTTTTGAATTTTTCCAACTCTTTTCCAGGTTTTCTTCAATTTCACTCATTTTTCCTTTTCCTTTTCAGTAATGGTCATCCTTAAATTTCAGACTTTAGATCTAGGTTAAATGACTCAAGTTTTTTAACATGTTTATTCAAACAGTTGTTTTGTTGATCAATTATAATTTTGTCATCTTTGAGTTCCATGTACTCAAATTTTTGGTCTTCAAAGACTTTAAAAGACTGATCTTTTTCACATGTTAATTCTGCAAAGTCATCAATTAAATTATACAACAATTCGATTAATTTAATTTTTGAAAAAAGATGTAGTTTTTCTTTAAGATAAATATTACTAACCCTAGAGTTTTCATCATCTTCGATATTTGAATCTCCTACAACCATGAAATCTGTTTCATGTACTTCTATAACGACCTGTTTAGTCGATTCGAGCAGCAAGATTATTTTGATAGAAACTGTCTGAGTCGACGGAACAGTCGACGGACCGTCATGGTCACGACGGACCGTCGGGGGTCATCGTTCCAAAACACTTAAACTCTGATAATCTGGGTACTGGGATCAACTCTCTGAACTTCACGACGGAACTGCAGTACGGACCGTCGTAGCCACGACGGACCGTCACAGACCTTTTACTGAAATTG
>NC_028647.1:54809402-54810170 GCF_001406875.1 Solanum pennellii | reverse complement strand
AGGTATGCCACTCAGCTTTGTTTCAGTCCACAAGAGCGGATTCGCCATTTTGTGAAGGGATTGAGGTCAGATTTGCGAATTCCAGCCTTACAGGTAGCTGCTGTAGCAAAATCCTTTCAGGAAGTGGTTAATTTTGTGATAGAAGTAGAGGGGGTGAAGCCACACGACTTCACCATGGCGTCTACATCTAAAAGGTTCCGTAAGGGAGGTGAGTTTAAAGGTTCTTACTCCAGAGGGCAGAGTTCAGGAGGTTACCAAAACCGCCCTATTCAGTCTTCCCTGCAGGCTGTAGCTGAGGGTCCACGCAGACTGGTCAACAATTCTCTGAGTTTGGAGGTTATCCCAAGACTCCGTCGTTCTCACAGAGACCTATGCTTGACTCCAGAGAGTGTTATGGATGTGGAGAGACTGGACATATTCGGAGGTTTTGTCCAAAACCGAGTTACAGACCCCCAATAGTTAGAGGTAAAGGTGGTCATGGGAGAGGCCGCCATTCTGGAGGACGCGAAGGCCAAGGTAATGGTGGTCACCCAATAAATCGGGGTGGCGGGCAAGCCGGAACTGCTGCGGCGCAACATGATAGGGGCAATGGACAGACAGGTGATATTGCCCATTGTTATGCTTTCCGCGGGAGGTCTCAAGCAGAGACATCTGATGCTGTTATCACAGGTAATCTTTTGGTCTGTGATTGCATGGCTTCTGTATTATTTGATCCTGGATCCACATTTTCATATGTATCTTCCTCATTTGCTACTGGTCTTGATTTAC
>NC_028647.1:54808951-54809289 GCF_001406875.1 Solanum pennellii | reverse complement strand
ACAAATTTGACTAAGCAGAATGTTCCCTTTGTATGGTCGGATGAATGTGAAGAAAGTTTTCAGAAACTCAAGACTTTGTTGACTACTGCACCAATTCTTACCCTGCCAGTGGAAGGTAAGAATATCATCGTCTATTGTGATGCATCTTATTCTGGTTTGGGTGCAGTGCTAATGCATGAAAGAAGTGTAATTGCTTATACTTCGCGACAATTAAAAGTGCATGAACGTAACTATCCGACCCATGATTTGGAGTTGGCTGCAGTTGTGTTTGCGTTAAAGAAATGGAGACATTACCTATATGGGGTCAAGTGTGAAGTCTATACAGATCATCGTAGTTT
>NC_028647.1:54802922-54805683 GCF_001406875.1 Solanum pennellii | reverse complement strand
GGGTGAGCTATTATTCCTAGCTCGGGCTGGATTCTCTTCTTCGCGTCTTAATGTCTTCAAATTTCGGACATGGACCATCGTTTTACTTATTTTAGTTCTTAATTATTCTTAGACTTAGAAATTTGAGGATAGATGTTCTTGATGTGATGACTTCCAGATTTTGGGGATGATAAGTAATATATTTTAGAAGTTTATTTAATTGGTTATATTAATGAGTTTTGGTCTTCCGCATTTTTATTTTGTTATTCAAAATTCATATACTAGTAAACGTTGGGGTTAGATTTGTTGGTTCGCTAACATAGGAGGATAAATGTGGGTGCCACTCGCGGCTCGTTTTGGGTCATGACAACTTCATCATCAAATTCTTCATTTTCTAAACCCCAAGCAGCAACCATTGCATATTCCTTTTTTTTCTTTCTTTCTGTTCCTATCTAATTGGTTTGCTAGAAAGGCTATTTGGTCCTCATCACACTCAGTATCTTCTTCATCCGACACTTTTAAGGTGAGTGTCTTATCATTAAGCATTTTCTCCTTCTTTAAATCATCCATGTTCATCTCATAAGTTCTGAGATTTCCTACAAGTTCATCAAGTTTCATGATAGAGATGTCTTTAGCTCTCTTATAGTAGTTACCTTTACATCCCAATTGTTCTTTGGAAGGATCCTCAAAACCTTGTCAACCTGTTCTTCAGTCGTAAGAACTTTTCCTAATGATGACAGTTTATTTATCAACTTAGTGAGTCTAGTAATAATTTCTAGCAGATACTCACTTTCCTTCATTTTGAAAGTTTCATATTCAATAAATAGCATAGCTACTCTGAATTTTCTCACCTAACTGGTTCCGTTATGAGCATTAATCTATGCATCTCAAATTTGCTTGGCAGTAGTACAGTATGAAATTCGGTTGTACTCATCTGGTCCAAGACCGCAAAAAAGAATGTTTTTGGTCTTAGTATTTTTCCCGAGAGCTGATAAATAATCTGCAATGAAGTCAACTCTAACTTTTGGTACTTGAACTCCATCAATAATCTTCATAGGAATGACAGGTCAATCGTTATACTATCTCATTGCCTGTAGTCTTCTACTTGAATGAAATCTTCCATGCGTGCTTTCCACCAGCCAAAGTGAGACCCATTAAACATTGGTGGTCTTATAGTTGATTGTCCTTCGCTGTGACCAATAGATGGTGAAAGATTCATCTCGATCCTTTATATTAGGTGTTAACCTGTAAAAGATAGCCTGCTCTGATACCAATTGATATCTACAAGATCTAAATTGTTTTAATTTTAACTGACTATAATTAAGTGAACAAAGTTGCCTAACGTGTTTCAATGATAATATAAAGACAGTAAAGTAAGAACACAATATTATACGTGGAAACAATGTTGACACTCAATTTTGCCCTAACATTTTCAAAATTCTTAATTTTTAAGTTTATTTATTTAATAGTTAAAAATATATATTTTTTATAATTTAAAAATAAATTTATCGATAACTATCCTTATTTGTCAAATTTAGGATTTTTTATTAGTTAATCTTAATTACATTTTTTATTTTCATAACCGATTAAATACATTCAAATATTTATTTTTATTTTATTTTAATTAAATCACTATTTTTGATATATTCATGTCATTAGTCACGTTTATTATATATTTATATTCATTTGATTTGTTATATTTGGTTTTATATTATACCCAATCTAAAAAATTATTTAAATATTACAGGTAAATTTTGCATAAGGAGATTGATTAATAATTTTGGGCCTACAATTTCAAGCCTTCACATTTGAGCGCATTGCATCTTATTTTTTTTCTATTTAGGTCTAGATTAGATCAAAAATAGGGGGTGAGGGAAAATTTAAGGAGTAATTTTTCAGATTTTTTCAAGTCTTAAACTATTCTTTAGTGTTTCTTATTTTTCCGGTCACCACCTTCGCCGCAAGATTTTTCGGCGAAGGTAAAACCCCTCATTTTTGAGCTCCACCATCTCACTGTCAGAGAATCACCACTCAAAACCCACCCAATAGCATCCAAACAAGAACCCAAAACCTCATCGGTTGTTCATTTACCTGTGAAAGTCCGCCAGCAAACCATCCTTTGCCCACCTAAAACTAAGCCAACAACAACCAAAACCTCCCATTTGGAGCCGCCACCCAAAATATAAACCCCCCAACTAAAACCTTCACAAAATTACCAAAATCCCCTACCCTAAATGAGATTAGTAGCTCAAATATGCAAATCCCCGTCTCCTTTTTCGGCGATAACGGAACCATCTTTGTTCAACCACCACAACTACTAGAGCTTCCTTTCATTCTCTTCTTCTTACTCAGAATTTGAGCTTCAATCATGGGAAGGGTCTGGACTTTACACTGAAATTAGAAAGAAGGCTCGAGATCTGTTGTACAAGGACTACCAGTGTCACGACCCAAAACGGGTCGCGAGTGGCACCCACACTTATCCTACTATGTGAGCGAACCAACCAATCTAAACCCCAACATTTCAACCATAAATAACAAAATATAATGCGGAAGACTTTAACTCATTAATGAAAATTGATTAAATAACTTATAAAAACTCAATACTATTTATTCCCAAAACCTGGAAGTCATCACCACAAGAACATCTATCCTCAAATTACTAATCTAAGAGTATCTAAGAAGCTAAAATAAGTAAAAAGCTAGTCCATGCCGGAATCTCAAGGCATCAAGACATGAAGAGGAAGATCCAGTCCAAGCTAGAAGCAATAGCTCACCCTGAAAT
>NC_028647.1:54785876-54802905 GCF_001406875.1 Solanum pennellii | reverse complement strand
TCCATATAATATCCTGGTGTCGGAACGTGACACTCCGATTCATATACTATCCTGGTGTCGGAACGTGACACTCCGATCCATATACTATCCTGGTGCCGGAACGTGACACCCGATCCATATACTATCCTGATGCCGGAACGTGACACTCCGATCCATATACTATCTTGGTGCCGGAACGTGACACCCGATCCTCTATTACTTTAGTTCATCAAGCCTTCTTTTATACCAAGGCATCATCATTAACAAAGTAAATTTAGGGTTTAAGATTCAACAGCCTCATCATGCTAGTTTCAGCACCATTATATATAAACACATCATGCATACACACAATTAAGCATATTGGAGACTTTACAATACTACCCAATACATATCATTCGCTATTAAGAGTTTACTATGAAATAGCATAAACCATAACCTACCTCCACCGAAGAATTGTGATCAAGCAATCTACTTCTCCAAATCCTTGCTGTCTCTTCGTTCGTTTCTCTCTCTCGCTCGTTCTCTTTCTTTTTCTGTCTCTTTCTATTTTTCTTATTCAAAAACTATTTCTTTTACCCTAATTGTCATATAATTAAGTATAAAAGATGATAAAATACCCCACTACTTGTTTCAAGGTTCTCTCTTTTAACCCCCAAGTAATTAAATTATTAACATTAAACCACTAACTTTATAATTATAAGCAGGAATAGTCCAAAACGCCCCTTTAAAACTTAAGCAGAATTCCGACCCGAGTGAGCTGACGGAGACTGTGAAGGTCCGTCACGACTGTGACGGTCCGTCCTGCAGGTCCGTCACAAAGCTCAGAGACTAAATTTCAGTGAAGGGTCTGTGACGGCCCGTCGTGCCTGCGACGGTCCGTCCTGCCATTTCGTCGCGAAGTTCAGAGAGTCGATCTCAGTACCCAAATTTCAGAATTCTAAGTGTTTTGGAACGAGACCCCCTCGACGGTCCGTCGTGCCCATAACGGTCCGTCGTGGGATCCGTCGACCAAGACAGTTTTTCCAGAAATAAAATCTGCTGCTCAAAACGACTAAACAGGTCGTTACAACCAGAGTGACCACAAGTTCTTTCTCACCACCTTCTCTCCCACCGGAGTTGTTATTACTTCATTAGGATCGAAGAAAGGCGATCTGTTTTTAGCTGATGTTAACACTCAGCTGAAGAACGAGAATGTTACAACAGATACAAACTCCAATCTTTCCACCACCACTATCTCTCCTTTTCTCCATTTTTCCCGACCCCAAACTCCAGCAGGCAAATCTCAGGCGAGCAAAACAACTACGATGGCATCACAGCGAGCTCCAAGCTCCGACATTTAGCAACCAACGAAACCCATTTTGAACTCGATCGGAAAAGTCATCTCCTGTGAGCCTCTCTTATTCTTTCCGATTAATTAACATTTATTCCTATACTTTGTTTGTTAAGTAATTTTTATTCATTAAGTTTATTATTGGTTCAAAATTTGTGGGTTGTTCTTGTTTTATTTTTATTTGTTATTGGAGTAGTAGGTATTATTTGATTATTGTTGATTATAATTATTGTTGATATTTCCCAGTCTTAGTTAAGATTAATGTTGTTAAGGTTATGGCTGATTTTGCTATTGTTATTTTATTAATTTTTTTTCTCTGGACAAACTTTCTGCTTATAATAATCACTAGTGATTATGCCTTTTAAATTTCTTATCCCTACATCACTGTTGCCCTTTCCGCTTTATTATTCACGAAAAATATTTGCTTATCATAGAACTTTATTTTACAGTAGACAACATTTAAAATTAAAATAGTTAAAGTATATAAAAAAATCCTTAGAAAGCCATCTATTTACATTAAATTTAAGATTATCTTTAACATATACATATAAATATTCTGTAAAAACGCTTAGGAAAACTATCAGACAATCTCAAAAACAAATAAGTGAAGAATTAAATCAAGTAAATTTTGAAATAAAGGAAGTAAGAGAAAGAATTAAAACTATTAAAAATAATCCTTATTATTATAATTCTGTAGGATAATATATGAGAAGACCTTATAAAAATACAAGAGAATATAAAAAGGTTAAAAGAAAATTACTAGATTTATATGTAAAAGCAGATATATTATTAAAAGACCTAAAAACAACGAGCTCTAAAAAAGAAATAGGTAATAAATTAGATTACATATTTTTCTTAGCTAAAATATTAGAACAAAAATTAGTAAGACATCTTATATCTAGAAATATTCCAATTAAAATATTTTATGAGAAATCTTCCTTTTGCTAAAAGTATAAGACTTGAATATTTGATATTATATAAAGATATAAAAGAGAAGAAAAAATTACAAGGAGCAGAAAAAGAAATAGAAGCATATACATATATATACGAAAACGAATTTTTCAAATCACGAAATTTTTATTTTGAAAAAGACATAAGTAACGACGAATATATAAACGCTTTAAAATGGGAATTACAAGGAATTAGTAATACTATAAATATATATGAGAAAAGAATAAATTTTTTTAATGAATATTATAAACCAACTACTTTAGGATAAAATAACAATAGTAACAATAGCTTCATTAAAAACCAAAGAATACCTAGACTTACAAATTAATATAGAAAAAATATTTCAAAGATTAAAAGCAGATAATATAATTAAGTGTAACTGTGACAACGGAAATCATTATTTGCATACAGAAGACGCTCAATATAATACTCTAATAGATTTAATAATAAATCTTAGTGAAAAAATAAAAGAATCAAACAATAAAATTATAAAAATATTAAGTGAACAAGAAGAAACACAAAATAAACAAAAACAACTTTTTAAAAAGATAGAAAATAATTTAGATTACCTTAAAGAACAAGGAATAGGATTAAGTAAAAAATTAAACGAGTTAAAAAATAAACCGAAAGAAGAGGTTAGTAATACATTAATAATAAAATACAGGAAATAAAGACAGAATTAGCATCAATAAAAGAAATAGTTCTTTCATGATAAATTTAGTAGAATTAGAGACATATAGAGAAGCAATAAAATTAATAGAGAAAAGAATAGCCCTTCCATCAGATTATAAAGAATTTAATCCATCTTCAAAATCAGATCAAATTATTATACAACAGTACAATATAATAATATCACTTTTATTACAACTACATAATAAGATAGATAAAAAAAACTTTAAAGAAAAATTAGAAGGTAAAAATATAAACACAACTGGAATAGAAGAATTAATTGAAAAGTTAAATAAAATAGAAATTACTCCTCAAAAAGATAAAATAACTAAAAAACAGAAAAAATGGATATTTTTCCAACTAGACCAAGAGATAAAAGACAAGAAAGACCAAGACCAAGTTACTCCCAGAATAGAATAAGTAATAATTTTTTGTCAAGAATATTAAATAGAAAGACAAAGGAAGAAAACAATCAACAATTAGACGAAATAATAGATACAGATAGAGATATACAAATCTTTCAACAAAATTAATTAAACTTATTGAATCCAAAAGTCTTATATAATACAAATTCAAAATCTCAACTATATAGACATTATAGAGAAGAACAATTATCAATATTAGGAAAAACTTTTGTATCTTTACCACTCATAAACTCTTAATCTGTAAAAGAAATAAAACATGTTAAAAAAGACTTAATGCATATAGGATTAATAGTTATAGGAATTAAAGGATTAACTAGAAAAAACATAGGAACAAAGACATTAATTACAATATATGATAATAGATGGTCAGACATAAAAAAGGCAATTATAGGATTAACAGAAGTAGATATGACTAATAATGGAGGACTCTTCTATATAAGTCCAGATTTTATGATGAATTTAAACGAATTTGGAACCCAAATAAGAATAGGAATACAAACTAAAGGATATGAGGAAATGCATAGTGGAAAGAATTTATTAATGTGTGTAGGATTTTTAGGAAAAATGACAGATAATAGTAATACTAGATTTAAATTACAAATAAAAGACGTAGTAGAAGTAATGGGAAACAAAGGGATAAAATTAATAAAACCTATAAAGATAAATCCTGAAGAATATGCAGGGTTAGAATGGAAAATTAGGAGATTTTAAAGAAAAAGAAGCTTTAATACCAGACGCTCATTTAATATATACAAATTCTAAAGGAGAACCTTCAATTAGATTTACAGATTATAGTTACGAAGCTCAAAAAGACTTTGAAGAAGAAAGTATTGTAGAATAAATACCTTTAGAAGGGATGAATATAGAAATAATATTAGAAGAAGATTTTGCAGTAGATCTGGCTATAGAAAAAGCTAAAGAAATAAGTAAAAATAATATGAATATATTATTTACATGCAAAGGATGTAAATTAAAAGACTTAAATTTAGAACAGACAATATCTCATTTTAAAATATGTAAACAAAGAATCGATAATAAAGGCTATAGATTTGAAAAAAGTTTACAAGATAAATTAGAAAAACTAATAATATAATGACAGAAATACAAGAAAATGATAGTGAAATATCTGAGTTAGAATCTATACTAAGTCAAAAAGAATTAATGGAAACAACAAGTTCTAGTAGTCCATTCCAAAGAACAAATGAACAAGGTTATACTGCAGATAATAGTACAGAAAATATACCACGTAGAAGAGTATATAGACAAGGAGATACTCCAATGACAGAAGTTTAACCTATGGGAAAAAGAATGCCTATAGAAGAACCAATAATACTCTAAGAAGGAGGAAGTAAAGGAAAAATTTTAAATATAGCGGCACATGACCCACAAAGATGGAATTCAGTAATAGACTTATGGAAAGGAATAGTAGTAGCATATTTTATAAAAAACTATACAGAAATTGATGCTGAAACGATGTATAAATACTTAGAAATATTCCTAGGAGAATCAACCAAAGCTCTATGGGAAGCTTATAAAATAGAATTCCCATCAGAATTTCAGTATTTAGTATCATTAGGACCAAACCCATATAATTTTACAAATAAAATACATACATTAATAACAGGAGAAGACCCAAATAGTGGATTAGTGGCCTTACAACGAAATGCAGTTACAAAACTAGAACAATTAAGTATAAGTAATTGGTATTATATAAAGAAATTCTTAAATGATTATTTCTATTATTGTACAATTAGTGGAAATGCCTTTGATCAAGATTTAGGTAAAAAGTTATTTAACAAACTACCAGGAGATTTAGGAAGAGAAATAGAAGAAAGATGGACTAAAAGAGAAGGAGTGGCTCAAAACCCTCAAGCAAAATGGTCAATAGGACATAAAATACAATATATAATGGAAATATTACAAGAAAAATGTACTAATTTACAAATACAAAAACAATTAAAGCAAAATGAAATGAATTTCTGTAAAGATATAATATATACAACCCTCGCCGGAGCATTTTTCGGCGAAGATAAACCCCTCATTTTTTGAGTTCCACCGTCTCACTGCCAGAGAATCACCACCCAAAACCCACCCCAATAGCATCCAAACAAGAACCCAATACCTCATCGGTTAATCTTCTTTTTCCGACGAAATTCCACCAGCAAACCACCTATTTCCCACCTAAAACCAAGCCAACAACAACAACTAGAACCTCCCCTTTGGAGCCGCCACCCAAAATAAAAAATCCCCACCTAAAACCTCCAAAAAATCACTAAAAAACCCCTACCCAAAACGAGATCAGTAGCTCAAATATCCAAACCCCTGTCTCCTTTTCCGACGAAAACGGAACCATCTTTTTTCAACCACCACAACTACTAGAGCTTCCTTTCATTCTCTTCTTCTTACTCAGAATTTGAGCTTCAATCATGGGAAGGGTCATGGACTTTACACTAAAATTAGAAATAAGACTCGAGATCTGTTGCACAAGGACTATCAGAGTGACCACAAGTTCTCTATCACCACCTACTCTCCCACCGGAGTTGTTATTACTTCATCAGGATCGAAGAAAGGCGATCTGTTTTTGGCTGATGTTAACACTCAGCTGAAGAACGAAGATGTTACAACAGACATAAACCCCAATCTTTCTACCACCACTACCTCTCTGTTTCTCCATTTTTTCGACCCCAAACTCGGGCAGGCGAAGCTCAGGCGAGCGAAACAACTACGATGGCATCACAGCGAGCTCCAAAAGCTAGCAACCAACGAAACCCATTTCGAACTCGGCCGGAAAATTCATCTCCTATAAGCCTCTCTTATTCTTTCCGATTAATTAACATATATTCCTATATTTTGTTTGTTAAGTAATTTTTATTCACCAAGTTTTATTATTGGTTCAAAATTTGTGGGTTGTTCTTGTTTTATTTTTATTTGTTATTTGAGTAGTAAGTATTATTTGATTATTTTTTATTATAATTATTGTTGATATTGCCCAGTCTTAGTTAAGCTTAATGTTGTCAAGGTTATGGCTGATTTCGCTATTGTTATTTTATTAATTTTTTTACTCTGGCCAAAACTTCTGCTTATAATTATCAGTAGTGATTATGCCATTTAAATTTCTTATCCCTACATCACAGTTCCCCTTTCCCCTTTACATGTTTCTTGATTATTATTGTAGTAGTTATAATGTTAAATTGGATAGTGTATTTATTAGATTTTTTTTTCTTGTTGGCAGTAGCACAAATCACCTAGTCACTCTCTGTTTTTTTATTATTTTATGTGTATAAATCATCAAGTTTTTTTTATAAATTAGTTTTCATTTTTTCTAAGACTATAATCATTGTGGGTTGTTTCAGTTTGCTTTGACCTAGTTTTTATGCTATTATTTGTGAACTTTGGCCAATGAAAAAACTCTTCGTCGGTTTTGGAGGTCTTCCCATTTTAAAAGACGGAAATTTAATTTAAATTTATATATTTTATTTGTTACAATAGGCCAATGAAAAACTCTCGGTCGGTTTTGAAGGCCTTCCCATTTTAAAAGACAGAAATTTAATTTAAGTTTATATATTTTATTTGTTAAAATTGGCCAATGAAATAACTTTCCGTCGGTTTGGAGGCCATCCCATTTTAAAAGACGGAAATATAATTTAAGTTTATATATTTTATTTGTTAAAATTGGCCAATGAAAAAAAATCTCTGCCGGTTTTGGAGGCCTTCCTATTTTAAAAGACGAAAATTTAATTTAAGTTTATATATTTTATTTGTTAAAATTAGCAAATGAAAAAACTCTTCGTCGATTTTGGAGGTCTTCCCATTTTAAAAGACGGAAATTTAATTTAATTTTATATATTTTATTTGTTAAAATTGGCCAATGATAAAATCTCTCCGTCGGTTTCAGAGGCCTCCCCATGTTAAATTTGTTAAAATAGCCGATGAAGAAATTATCGTTGATTTCCAAGGCCTTCCATATTCATGAGACGAATTTTTATTTTGAAGTTATTATTTAAGTTAATAATTTTTATTCATAATTAATTTATCACTAAATCTTTTACTAAGTGTGTTTACAGGTACCCCGAGTTGCTTCTCATCAAAGATGTTCCAAGGAAGTTCAAATGTATTGTATATTCATTATTGTGTATATTATTGACGTTACGCAAATCTTAGGCCAATTTTCACATTATTATTTGTGTCTATTGCATGTTATTAGACTTGTATACTATTTTATTTTCTCCTCAATCTGAAAAAAAAATGAATACTTGTATACTATTTTATTTTCTCCTCAATTTGAAAAAAATGAATTCAGTTGGGATCCACATTTGTGGATTTCGAAGGGTGCCTAACACCTTCCCTTCGGAATAACCTGAACCCTTGCCTAGAATCTAACGGCTTTGTAGATATTTAATTGTTTTTCCTAAAATTAGGTGGCGACTCCTTTAAAATTCATTTATTCGTAAAATTCATATAAATTGAATCAATTAATTATTTTTTGAGTCACCACGAAGTTTCTCCCTATTCGAATAGAGTGGGGATGTAGACAAACACCCGACTCAAAAGGTGTAAATATCATGACATGTTCCACAACAGGATTTACCCCAACTTCACTAATCAATTATGAGCCTCCACAAAAGATAGATTACACACTTTACTACCTTTCTTTACTTGAAGTTATGAATTCAGATTACAACTCTTGTAATCCTTGGAACTAACTCTAATTCCTAACCTTCAACGCAAACCCCCTAAGGTATGCGTTACAAACTCTTCGATTTATCACAACCTGAAGACAACACTCCTAGTTCTGTTTATAACTCACTGAACAAAGATTACATCAAGACTCTTCGATGTGTTTATTCAATTCACTGGTAGCACTTGCGAAGAAATTTCTCAGTCACTCTTTTGCTCTGTAAGTGCACAAGTATTCTGAACGACTTCCCTTCTATTTAAGCACAATTCTTCATAGATTTATTGTTCACTTCAAACTCCTCATTTACTTAAACTCTCTTGGCATAAAGTTCTACTTCAAGTAAGACTGCTTCTTCAGTTTAAACTTCTAGCTTCTTTGGACTTCTTCTTCAAATTACATTCATTGATTTTTGTGTGTTGTAGTAGAACTCCAATATTTCAATCCAGTAGCAACTTGAAGAGTGTTGCCTCAAGTGAGACTCCTTCTTCAATTAAAACTCCTTGCCTTTTTCGAATCCTTCTGTAGATTAAACTCATTGATTCTTCAATTAATCATATGTTTATTTCCACTGGGTTTTCTCATGAAACTAACATCATCCATTTTTTTATTCTACACTTTTGTCATTATTCATTCTAATAGATTTCTCGTATTTAACTACTCGTGACAATGCACCTTTAGACCATATTGACAGATGTATTTAATCTTTCTTTGTGTCAATCATCAAAACGACATAAATTCTAACACTACTCATAACAATGAGCATACCCTGAAAATAGAGGATAATATGGACACTGATGTGAGCAGTCCCATTGGGGAAAGAAAAATGCCATGATGAATACAACCACTATGTGTCTGAATCAGAAGAAGAGGATAGAGAACTTTCTCGGGATCTTTTTGTCTCAGATAGAGAAATGAACAACATGTCCTCTACCCAAGGTAACAAAGATAACCTTAATGCTAAAGAAACAACGCTAAAACAAGATATTTGTATGACTAACAATCTCTCACCAAGAGGAACTGATGTTACTGTTATAGACTGTATTCCTGGGGGAAGAGATGACTCTAACAAAGGGATATACAAAGGTAAAAACCTTAATGTTTCCAATGATTAAATATCTATTAGGGAACATAAGAAGTGTCAACACTCAATGTGCCTTCGAAAGGCTTAAAACCATCAAAGCTCAATACAACTATCTTTCATCTGATTACAAGAACCATTTTTGAGAAGTGATCAAATCATGACTTACATGAGACAACTTGGGATGGAAGGTTATCATTCTAACTCTAATAATAAAATTTGGACATTCTGTTCCAATGGCTTTGAGGTAAAGGTCCAATACAACTCCCAACAATAGGAAACTTTTCAGATATGCCATAAAGATACTAGTGATATGTATCATTTAACCAATGATATGCCTAAATGCAGGACAACCCTAAAAAAGGAGCTTCGAAAAGAACTTGTGACCATTTAAAATAGCCTGAATGGTCCTTGGGCTATTGTAGGTGATTTTAATGTCAATTCTAATTCAATGGATAAGAAAGGAGGTTGACACCATAGGGCAGAGAAAAGTCTTATATTTGGTTTCCTGTTTATCTGACTGTGGTATTGAAGATGCAGGTTATGTAGGGAAAATTTTCACCTGGTGCAATAACATAGGAGGCTCTAATATTATATGGAAGAGATTGGATAGACTTCTGTGTAAATTTTCTTAGTTTGATCAGTTTGGCAAAACCACTGTTACTTGCCTTCCTAATGCGTGTTTGGGTTATGTTCCTCTTCTTGTACATTTGTCAACTCTAATGATTTTATAATATATTCAGGTTCTTTAACATATGGACTGAGCATGAGGACTTCTCAAACTGTGTGAGATCCAGTTGGGGTGAAGGATGTCTACCTAATCTAATGTGGAACTTGAAACTAAAGTTAAAGAAGATAAAAGCGAGGTTAAACATATGGTCGAGAGAAATATGTGATATCTATGAAGATGCCAAAAATATTGAGAGAAAAATTTGTTGTACTGGAGCAAAATTTGATGCTTAATAACTGTGAGAGGACAAAGGCGTTGTTGAACAAAAATAAGGTTGAATATATCCAATGCCTCAAGGTTCAAGATTACATTCTCAAACAAAAAGCAAGAGTGAAATGACTTATTGAGGGTGATCAGAATACTGCCTATTTTCATAATTCCGTAAAAGATAGGATACGGAAACTTCACATTGACAAAATTCAAGATGAACAACTTCAATGGGTAAAAGGTAATGAAGGGCAGCTGTGAGACCTTCTGAGTTTTAAGACCTAGATGAACTTAAAAGCATTTCCCCTGTGATTAGTGATGCAATGATACGCTCAAACTTACTTCTCAAATAAGAAGTAAAGCGGTCGTGTCAAGTAAGTAACCAAACTAGTGAGGTAGGGATCGTTCCCACGAGGAAAATAGTTTAGACTTAACTTCAATCTATTACTACTATTGTTCAGTCAATTACTTCCTAGGAAAGCAAAAATGATAAAAGGGGGGTTTTCTATTTCTAAATAAATAAAAATAACTAGCGAAATTGAAAGAGACACTTAACAGCTTCAAATGTTGGAGTTTTAATCAATTAATGAAGGTAACTAGGGTTTACGTGTTCCCCACAGGTTCATAACTTGATAAGTCTAACTATAACAATTCTTTCCTAGTATCTTGCATGCAAAGTGATAAGTTATTTATTTCTAAATCCTTGGTCCGGCATCTAGAAAATTTCACTACGCACCTTGGTCCGGCTACGTGTGTTGCTATACTAAACCCTTATCTTTACCTCATATTAAGCATCGTATTCGATATTTGACTAAGTTATTACCTCGTACCAATCAATACTAGCCTATTAGATAGTATACACTAAATCTATGTTGATAATTCTTTTCCTATTATCTACCTCCTTGGTCCGGCAAGTAGCATTAAGGCGAGTTCTAACGTTGGCCATCCGTTAAAAAGACTTCTAAACGAAAGAATTATCAATACATGCAAGACACTATTCTAGAATTGTTATTTTAGTTAGGTTTTACCTCATTATTAGCCTATGGTTCCCACAACCCTAGTTATGGAGTTTAGTTACCCATAGTCATAATTACAATATTCAAATATGTGATATAAGAATTCATGCACTTACTTCGATGAGAAAGAGTAAAATCCTAAAGTTCACTTGATTAATCAGCAAAAGTCACCAACAATCAATGATAAAAGTCTCAAGATAATCAATAATCTCTCAAAGAGCTACAAAATAATCAAGAGTTTCACAACATTCAAGAGTCTAACAATGATCAAGACTATAACCTAATAATACAGAGTCTAACCTAATAATCCAGAGTCTAACCTAATAATTCAGAGTCTAACCTCAAAAACGAGGTTTTTTGAACTATTTATAAAAATAAAAACCTAATTAAACAAGGACTCTATTTGCTGGAAATCTTTCAAAATACGGTTGGGTCGACGGACCTCGCGACGGGACGTCGTGGTCACGACGGGCCATCATGGACTCCGTCGTCCCATACTTTACAAATTCTTCTGCTTCTCTCTTCATTACCCTCGACGGCAGGTATGACGGATCGTCACAGGCACAACGGTCCGTTGAGGGTCTCTGTTCCAAAACACTTGAACTCTTGGAATATGGGTACTGGGACTACTTCTCTGATCTTCATGACGAACCTGCAGGATGGACCGTCATGGCTACGACGGTTCGTCACGATTTCCGTAACCCCACACTTGGTCAGGCTTCCCCATCTTCCTTCAGCAGCTGCACTACGATGCCACCTACGGACCGTCACGAGCATGACGGACCGTCACAAGCTCCGTAGGTGGTCTCTTCTGCGTTTCTTCGCTCAAAAACCTCCTCATTCATCTTTGGACAGATTTCCTGCAAATAAGGAGAAACTTATATAAAAATAAGCACAAAAAGGCTTTTGGACGCACTAAACTTAAGGAAAAAGTATTAATAATACCGTGAAACCACGGTATATCAACACCCTCAACTTAAATTCGTTGTTTGTCCTCAAGCGACGCACTATGAATCAATACAAAATCTTTGTACAATAGTATCCATGTTTTGTCCTTTGCAATCATTTGGCTATCAATCCCGATTAATCTCATCATATTTATGCATGCTATCACTATTAGGCTTGAATTATGTGGAGTAAGACCATGACACAGACTCACCATGCACTAACACCTATCCTCTTCAATTTCTCACCGAGGTGCTAATATCTCCGGTATTGCAACTAGTGTCCTCACTATACAAACAAAATCCTCATTTTTCACACAATGATTTCAGTTTGAGTATAAGGATTACTTTTCAACACTCGCTCTCAGAACAAAGTCACACTCATTCATACCTATTGCCATAAGCTTGCCCTTATTTTCACTGCCTTAAGTTCGCTATACAACCCTTAGGATCACGATAGGACTTTCTTAGCTTGTAACATAGGCTCAGGGTCAGGTAGGGTATATTTAGGTATACTTTAGTGACTTTTTGCCCTCCTTGACATATCGGCTAAACCTTCCATTTTCTATCATTTTATCTTGCCCAGTTTCTCATATTCTTTCACCTTGCTATTTTCTCTTCTTTCTTCATTTGTGTAAGTGACTCTCTTCTTTTCTTGCTTGTATTTCTTGTATATTTTTCTATTTCTTTACTTTTCTTTCAACTAATTCTTGAGTCACTTTACTTTTGTTCTTTCTCTCTCTTTGTTCTTTCAACCCCACTTTCCAGAGCATTCCTCATAATAGCCACCCTCAACTCATGGCTTTGCCATGAGTCAAAGTACACAATACCCAAAGTTGGGTCAGAGCCATAAAAAGGGTTGTTTACTGCATTAGCCACCCTCAACTTATGCTTTTGGCATAAGCTGAGGTGCACATGTCCAAGGAGGGACCAGTGCCAACACATTTTTCTCAGAAAAGATCAGTTAGGGTGAAAAAGAAAGGTCTAGTTTAAGCTCAAATCATTTGAATCAAAGAAGGATAAATTTCATTTGGTTTTCTTTTATTTAGGCTAAAAATGGGCTATATTGAATAAGGGCCTATGATCCTTTCCTAATTGTCTATTACAACTTACTTTTAGCAGGACTAACCAGGCAAGTTCTAGCTCAGTACAAATAGTGGACTATTCAAATCTTCCTCACACTCACTTGACATCTCATCACTCTACCAGATTATCAGACACCTAGTTCGAATTTTAGACTTAGGGTCATGCATTGGTGTACCTCTATGTCGTGCTTAGAGCCACACATTTATCAATTACTATCCCTAGTCATGCATCATTTTCCATTTTATCAGGATATCATTTTAGCCATCATTCTCCAGAATTAAACTATGTACACAAGATATAGACATGCCGATTCAACAGAAAAAATAATCAGTCTTTTGGGGAAAAAGAACACAGGCAAGAAAACCCCAAAAGAGGATAGTGAATTGGGCTACTCAAACTTCACCGTAGCACTCACTTTTCATTTACCCCACTCCCAACAAAAAGACATGTAATTGTCCCCAATGCATAAAAAAAATTTAAATTCAGGAGTGGTAGGTGAAGCAAACCTGGGGCGCCAAGCGCCGACGATCAGCAAGCTGGTGGGTCCGGTTCCCCGGAACCCACTACCTCTGTAATCTGGATACCCTCATTGGTGTCCTCAGCATCAACAGCACTATCAGCAGTGCCTCCCGCTATCTCCATAGTTCTGGAGCTAGACGCCCCAGCAGCTAACTCTCCTGCTCTCATCTAACGGGCCTCCTCCTCAGCATGCGAGGCTCTCCTCGCAGCCTCCATCTCATGGCGCTCCTTCTTTCGTGCTCGCGCCTCATCCTCCTCTCGACCCCTACGCCTCTTGGCATGCTCTATAGGGGGAGGTGGTGGAATCTCTGATGTGGCGAGTAGGGCCGCCATCACCGTGTCTTCAGCAGGCTCTGCAGAAGGGGCCTCAGACTCAGGCACCCTAGCCTCTAAGATCATATCAATATCTGCGCGAAGACTGTCGACTGCAGCCTGAAGGGTAGACACATCCACCGGAGGGGCTGGACGGGCTAACACCCGCAACTCAAAAGCGTCCAAGCGCTGATGAACCTCAGCGATCTTCCGCTCTGTGTGCTGGACCATTCTCCGCTCCAAGCGCTCTTCTATCTCAACAATAGACTTCTGCATCTAAGGCTGGATGTGATGCAGAAGTGTGGCCATCTGTGCCTCTAATTTCTGGACCCTAGCAAGCGGGACCAGAGCAGAGAAAGGGGCTGAGAGAGAAGAGCTCGGGGCAGTGCTACTACCCGGAATAGACTCGACCGGGGTAGTGTCAGTGAAAGCTGCCTGCATAGCTGTGCGGGCCAGTGCTACCGTCTCAGCCATATTGTCACCAAGAGGAGGCAACTATGGACGGGGCCCTCTGCGTGGAGCCAACTCATTGGCCTCATCCCTGATGAGGCCGATATCAACTTTGCCCAGCGGGTTCTTGAGCTGATCAACGTGCCATATAGGCACACCGACAGACCTGCATAGAAAAAATATCATGCACGGGAAAGGGTAAGTAGTTGTGACCTTAAAAGCCCTCTCGTGCATGACCGCCTGTAGAAGCCACGCAAAATCCACCTCAAACTTGGCTATCATCGCTGCCATCAATACTGCTCGATCCCATGTGATGATATTATCAGCGGCTGTGGGGGAAAGGCAGTGGCGGACAATCAACCACAAAAACTTCGCCGTGAAAGTCAGGTTGGCCTTCTTGATGGCCCCCTTCGGCTCGGTCACCCAGTCGGCACCCTCTCCATCAACGGACAAGTACAGGGCCATCCACCTCTTGGTGGTCTCTCTCAGCGATGGCTCACGCAGGAATTGGCCATCTTTAACAATCTGCCATCGGTAGTCAAACTCGGCAGTGAGAGGAGTTCGATTAGCATCAACATCCTCGCCGTATAGAAACCGGCGGATGGCAGGCAGGGAGATATCAACCTGAACGCCACGTACTCAGACCTGCTCCAGTGGGGACTGTTTGGCGGGGGCAGTCCGCCTATCAATCTGTGATCGGAGAGTCGCTACGTAGGATGCGTAGAACTCTCGGACCAGCTCTTCACTATAACGTCTGGACATGATGTCCACTCCAGTCGATGTCTGGTGAAGAGATTGTGGATCTCAGGCATCATCGGGAGACTTCCCGTAAGGACCCGCCGCTCCAATGTCAGTGTCCGAGTCATAACTCCTTTGTCATTCAGGAACTTTGCATCGGAATAGACTTGAAACTGCCCGTCGACACACCACCGGTTGGGCTGGACAGTAACTGGGGTGAGAGCACGAGCTGGTGAACCGGGTGTGGATTTCGAACTGTCAGCCTCATCAGACGAGGCCGACGCTGCAGCGGTGGCGGGTGCGGGAACCTCAGCAGATCCGGAGGCTTCCTCCGACCATGAAACTCCTAAGGAGCCAGATGCTCCTTCTTCATTAGTGGCTGGCCCAGAAGGTGTGCCAGTCAGTGTGCGCTCCTCATCGGACTGGGAGGCAGTGACTACGCTGGACGCCACCTTTTTGGGTGTGGCTCTGGCAGCTCGTGCAGAACGGGATGGGGTGGAAGTGCCTGGGGGCATGTACTCGGGGTCACGCTCATCATCAGAGCCAATGACCAGGAGGGCAGACGGGGCGACAGACTTTGATCGCCCGCGTGCGTAGAATCGATCTTGTTTTGGTGCCATAATAGATAGTACCTGAAAATTTGAGGAAAAACAAGAGAGAAAGGTACTTGGTGATCAAGTAGAGACCCACAGCAGCAGACTCCAACTAGCAGATGGTGAATTTTAGGAATTGGGGAGTTGGGAGAAAATGATCGGTTGTAAGAGAGGGATTATGATCTTTGGAAGTTGAAAAGGGAGGAAAATGGGAGAAAGAGTGAAAGAATGGGGTAAAATGAAGGGGTGGGGGTTTTAAATGATGAATTTTTAAAAACCCCCAGCCGGGTCGGTCGGGTACGCTTCTTTAATGACGCCACGATTCCACGACGACGGTTCGTCTCAGTTGTGACGATTCGTCGTTGGTTCCATCGCGTGTACTCTAGTTTGAAAATAACAGAAAGACGTACCTGGCACGACGGATTCATGCGACGGTCCGTCACAGGGGCAGCGGTCCGTCACTGTATCCGTCAGTGACTGCTGCAGAGTAATTTTCTGCCGAATTTCCTGGTGATGTGCCTGCAAATTTAAAACCCATTAATAGAAAATGCTACCATTACTAGAAAGAAAAACTGTAAGTATTGGGTTGCCTCCCAAAAAGCGCCTGATTTAATGTCGCGGCACGACTGAGGACACTTGATTACTCAGCCTTCATCAAGATGGTATGCCTCTATCACTTCATTCAACGATGCAGTATGCCCAAAATAGAGTTTTATTCGTTCTCTATTCACCTTAAACCGCACTCCCTCCTTGGTTTTTAACTCAACTGATCCATGAGGGAATACTTGGGTAATCAAGTAAGGGCCAGTCCGTTTGGACTTGAGCTTGAACGCAACCCAGAACTGTCTAAAAGCACCAAATCCCCAACCATAAACTCTTGTTTTGCACTTTTTTGTTCATTCTCCTTCTTCATATTTTCTTTGAGGGATATGGCGGATACCGATTGGAGCTCACCACTCTGCCTCATGGTCCTACAAATGTTGAAGGTCGCTTCTTCATTGTTCAACCGAAATTTCATCTGCCCCTTTTCCATATCAACTAAGGCTCTACCTGTAGCAAGGAATGGCCTCCCAAGAATAATAGGCACTTCAAAATCGACTTCACAATCAAGAATAACAAAATCTGCCGGAAATATGAATGACTCCACTTTTACTAGCACATCATGGAGTATCCCTATAGGCCTTTTCACTGTTCGATCAGCCATCAGTAGCCGCATCGCAGTGGGTTTTGGGTCACCCAAACCCAACTTCTTGTAAATGGAAAGGGCATGAGATTTATGCTTGCCCCTAGATCACATAATGCTTTCGCAAAATGTAATGACCCG
>NC_028647.1:54767478-54782583 GCF_001406875.1 Solanum pennellii | reverse complement strand
GCCTATGGTTCCCACAACCCTAGTTATGGAGTTTAGTTACCCATAGTCATAATTACAATATTCAAATATGTGATATAAGAATTCATGCACTTACTTCGATGAGAAAGAGTAAAATCCAAAAGTTCACTTGATTAATCAGCAAAAGTCACCAACAATCAATGATAAAAGTCTCAAGATAATCAATAATCTCTCAAAGAGTCTACAAAATAATCAAGAGTTTCACAACATTCAAGAGTCTAACAATGATCAAGAGTCTAACCTAATAATCCAGAGTCTAACCTAATAATTCAGAGTCTAACCTCAAAAACGAGGTTTTTCGAACTATTTATAAAAATAAAAACCTAATTAAACAAGGACTCTATTTGCTGGAAATCTGTTAAAACGCGGCTGGGTCGACGGACCTCGCGACGGGACGTCGTGGTCACGACGGGCTGTCATGGACTCCGTCGTCCAATACTTTGCAAATTCTTCTGCTGCTCTCTTCATTACCCTCGACGGCAGGTATGACGGATCGTCACAGGCACAACGGTCCGTCGAGGGTCTCCGTTCCAAAACACTTGAACTCTTGGAATATGGGTACTGGGACTACTTCTCTGATCTTCATCACGAACCTGCAGGACAGACCGTCATGGCTACAACGGTTCATCACGATTTCTGTAACCCCACACTTGGTCAGACTTCCCCATCTTCCTTCAGCAGCTGCACTACGCTGCCACCTACGGACCGTCACGAGCATGACGGACCGTCACAAGCTCCGTAGGTGGTCTCTTCTGCATTTCTTCGCTCAAAAACCTCCGCATTCATCTTTGGACAGATTTCCTGCAAATAAGGAGAAACTTATATAAAAATAAGCACAAAAAGACTTTTGGACACACTAAACTTAAGGAAAAAGTATTAATAATACCGTGAAACCATGGTATATCATTCAACCAATATGGAACTCGTTGCCGTTCAATCCACGAATGAGATTAAAGAAATTGTTTTCACTATGGACCCGGATAGTGCCCCAGTTCCTGCTGGTATCATTTCTAATTTTTTCATGTTTTTTGGGATATTATTAGTGAAGACATTACTTTGGCCATCCAGGCCTTTTCCTGTGGTGCACCACTTCCTAAGAGTTACAACTCATACTTGCATTGTCATGTTGCCCACTTTTTGAAGACATTAGACCTATTAGTAAATGTAATGTGATTGGAGAATATTTTCCAAACTTCTTAATATAATGTTAAGTGTCTTCCTAATGTTATTAGTGGTAGACAGAGTGGCTTTGTTAAAGAGAGGGCAATTACTGAAAGTATTTTGTTAGCACAAGAAACTATTCATGATATTGCCTGCCCCAATACTGAAGTTGATGTGGCAATAAAGTTAGATATGGCAAAAGCATATGATAGAGTTTCATGGTCGTATTTATGCATTTTGATGAGGAATTTTGTTTTTTGTGAAATTTTGATTGACTTGATTTATAGACATATTTTGAGTAATTGGTACTCTCTTCTAGTGAATGACACTATATATGGTTCTTTTTTCAATCAAAGAGGGGTCTTCCCCCTTCACTCTTTATAATTAGTGTTGCGTATTTGTCTCAGAAAATTAATAAAATCTCTCTTAGGAAAGCCTTCATTGGATTTCATGTGAGAAAGAAAGATCCTCTTATTAATCACTTTGCATTTCCTGACTATATCATGTTATTTTCCAATGGTTGCATAACATCTCTCAGGATTCTTATGGGCACGCTGGCCGAATACCAGAAGATCTCCGGACAAATGATAAACAAACACAAATCTTGCATTATTCTTGCTCCAAAGGCCACAAAAGAAGATATTGCAAGAATTGAGGGAATCACTGGTATGAGCCACAAGAACATGCCTATTAAATACCTCAAATGTCCTCTTTATGCGAGAAGGAAAAAGTTTGTTATTTTTACTGAGATGGATGAAAAATTTATTAACTGAATTACTGGATGACAATCCAAACTACTCTCAATTGGAGGAGAGTTGTTCTAATCAAACATGTCCTTTTTGCACTCCCTATTTTTCTCCTAGCTGTTGGAGGAATTCTTCGTCTTCACATAATGAAGTATCATCAATTCTGCATTCGGACTATGTCAAAAAAACATAGCGAGAGTAGTATCAATACAGCCACACATACTGGTAGGCATCATCGGTCAACCTAATGCCTACTTCATAATATAAGAAAAGAATAATAGGATCATGCTCGGACCACTCTCTTCTACACCCTTACCCCTTTTCATAACTTATTCAACTTACACCAATGCTCTACCTACTAGACATTTTATGTATTGTTCCAACCGCTAACACTTATGGTTCTATCGAATCATAGCCTAGACATGCTAACCATATTACATAATCCTAAGTACCGCTCGCTCCTCCCTACCACTTGATCATGTCATATTCTTAGAGTATCGTCACCTTATTTAATCCCAAGCAATATAGTTTCTCCTTACTTCAATCTCTGAGCCTATCCCTTTCTCCTTGGGTACTTATCCAAACAACACCTCAACAATTCTCTCTTGTCTTTCCAGCAAATACACCCCATGTAACCACGTAATTTTTGACCGAAGTTAAATTTTATACCCCTTTTAGAGCTTAAATATTTTTTAATAAATATTTTGACTTTTATGTTATTTTATTAAATTTATTTTTAAAATATTTGAAAAAAACAAAAATATAATCATTTTTTAAGGTAAGTTTTATGTTTAATTATTTAAAAAAGAAATGAAAAGTTACAAAAAATAATACGTTTTCTTGAATTAAGATTAATGATAAGCTATATTTCGTAGCAATTCATTTATTTTCAAACCGACCCATTTACTATCTATTATTTGATTGACTAATCGTTTATATTGGAATGGCTGAAGGGTCAAATGATTTGGTAATTCCTCATGAGGGGATGAATCGAGAGAAATTTGAATCAGAGCTCTGGATTTTTGGTCATCCTTTGCCGTAATAATATCTCGGGGTTTGCAGCGATAACTCGGTATATCTACTATATGACCATTAACTAAAATATGTCGATGGTTAACTAATTGACGGGCTGCGGGAATAGTGGAAGCCATACCCAATAGAAAAAGGATGTTATCCAAACGCATTTCAAGTAATTATAGTAAAACTTGACCTGTTGACCCCTTGACTTTTCTGGCGATACGAACGTATTTAAGTAATTGTTATGATTTTAGATTAGCCATTCAATTATTGCTTTATTTTTGTAGTTAGTGAATATTTTTATTAGTATAATTAATTAAAAATGATTACTAACCATTAACCCCACTATATACCCATTTTCCCCCACTACCCTCACTCCCATATACTCACTCCTACACACTTTATAGACACACACAACAATATGTGCAAAGGAAAAAAAAAGAAAGAAAGTAAAACGTAAAGATCAGAAGCAAAAAAGAAAAAAGAATCAGAAAGAAAGAAGCAAAAAGAAGGAAAAAAAACATACAAAATAGAATGGAAAAAGGAGAAAAAAGCAAAATAAGATGAGCATCATAAAAAATTCTGCACAAGAAGTTAAAAAAAAACATTCATATTTATTTTATTTTCTTTCAAAAATTTACCTAACACATTTATATCTTTTCTACCTTTTCTTTATTTTCATATCAATACAATACATTTATCATTCCGTACAATCAACAAAAAAATTGTGGATGTTTTTAATCAAGATTCGGTCAAGATTTTGCGAAACTTATTCTCTTCGTTTGAGGTATAAGTTTGCCTAAAATCTTCAATTTATTTATGTAATTTGATGTAATTTTTATGATTGATTTAATTATAATTCTGTTTTATTTATAATTTGATTGAAATGAATATGGGGTTAAAGAGTTATATCTTTGTTTACTTAATGAATGTAGCATTGATAGATTATTATTTTCTATTTATTAAATGAAATGTCATGACATTGTTCTTGTCTATATTTAGACAATGATAATAAATTAGGAATAGTTAGGCTAAAATAAGTAAATAGATTAATATTATTTTATTTTATCAATCCAAAAATGAGATTTATTTTTATGATTCAGTATTATTTTGTTCTATTAGAAAGTTTATGTTTAATTTTGACGTCAACCTTAAGAATAGTAAAAAATAAAAATTATATGAAAATAAGTAAGTAGATTAATATTATTTTATTTTATTTTATCAATCAAAAAGATGAGATTTTTTTTGACGATTCAATATTGTTTTGTTGGGTTAGAAAGTTTATGTTTAACTTTGGCATCAACTTTAAGAATAGTAAAAAATAAAAATGACATGAAAATGGTCTAAAATTTATTTTAGATGTTTAGCATTTTTTTTATTTAAAAAAATATTGACTTGGTCGGTACCAACATTATTAGAAGTGTGCATAAGAAAAATAATAAAGTGTTAAACTATTTGAAAAGACGGACTAACTTTGTTGTGACCTATAAACTTCTTTTGGTATCTCCTGATATATTATGTTATACTTGAGAATCTGTTTTGCTTAAAGTTAAGGTTGAAACAAATTCGACCTCATTGTTTCCTGTGCATTGTGTGGTGAACTTTAGATGTAAAGTTCAATGGAGTGATTTTTGATCTAGAACTTGGCCTAAATGTTGGTTAAAGTGAAATTGTGAGTAACATTTAACTTGGGAAATGATTATATACTTCCTTTGATCCTATTGTACCTTTTCAAGCCTACCAAATGATATATTATCACTAGAATTCCTATTTTGAGCCTGAAATTTTTTTATTTGAATAACCACAACTTCACATATATCATTTTTAATGATAAATGTACTATTTTCTGGATCTCACCTCCATGTGCGCAATATCAATTAGATACACAGCGCCAAAATCTAAGTTGGATATCAAAGTCAAAAGACCAAATATTTGCAAGTTCAAGCAAAATGACAAAAATAAAAAAAGCTAGAACAAAAAAATGAAAGGAGAGAAAATGGAAAAAAAGAAAGAAAAATGAATGGGAAAAGATTTCAAGAAAACAAATATCAAATGCGAAAAATGAAAAAATATTGAAAGTTGTGCAAATTTTAAGGTGAAAATAGTCACTCTACCCCAAATGAATATCCTACCTTTCTCCAAACCTACATTACAAGCCAATAACAATTCTATTTGATCCTATTTTGTGTGTTCTCACATCAATGGATACTTACATAAGGGGGCTAAGCATATGATATCTCAATTTCATAAATTGAAAAACTTTTCGAGTGTGAGTGGTTTTGATATAAAACGTTCTAAAATCGAGACACTTCTATTGTGCTATGTAGGACTTCATTTATTGCGAGCGCACTTGAAACATGAAGATATGAATAATTTTATACCTTAACTTAGGCAAGATGAACTCAATTAAATACTTAAGTATATTTGAAATATAATTTTAAATTACAGTGATTACTCAAAGTTGACCTCAAGTTTGTCTGGAAGTAATTGAAGATGACTCATATGCATCATGCTAAATTGTTGGTACCAATTAAAGTAAAAACATTGTCAACGATGAACTGATTCATTTCTCAAAAGATGTCTTTTGTAGAAAAAATTAAGAAAAAAAGAAAAATAATTTTTAGATTTTTATAAACTACTTTTGACCTGATTCTTGGTATACGAGATACGTAGGCAGTCTTACAATAAGGCTCGGTCTCACAGAATAAAATTTCATATCCTTGAAGGAATGAAATTTGACCATTTTATAAAATAAAATCAAAAAATTAAAAAATAATAAACTAAAAAGAGTGAAGAAGTTCCTCAATTTAAAAAACCGGGTCATATTTTTATCACTCATTTGTAGGGAATAAGTACTCTAGTTGCATTCTAATCTTAGGAACAAACACTGGATTATCTTTAATTCTAGGGACAAAACTCCCTAATTGCATTTTTTTCTTCGGTACTAATATTTCTCATTCATACCAATAGTGTAAATAATATATTCCTGGTGCAAACTGGGGCCAAAAAAGTGTTGTGATTTTATTTGATGATTCTGTTAAAAAAGGACCCTCTTAAACAATGGAAATTAGAGAAGCAGGACCCTCCTAAACAATGAGAATTAGGAGGACCCTCCTAAACAAGGGGGATTAAAGTAGCAGGACTCTCCTAAACAATGGAAATTAGAGTAGCAGGACCCTCGTGAATAATGGGATTATCAGGACCCTCCTCATAATGGGATTAGCAGGACCGTCCTGGATAATGGGACTAGCAGGACCCTCCTGGATAATGAGATTAGCAGGACCCTCCTGGATAATGGGATTAGCAGGACCCTCCTGGATAATGGGACAAGAAGGACCCATTTATTGCGAGGGCACTTGAAACATAAAGATATGAGTAATTTTATCTATTAACTTGAGCAAGATGAACTCACGTAAATACTTAAGCATATTTGAGATACCATTTGAAATTACAGTGATTACTCAAAGTTGGCATCAAATTTGTTTGAAAGTAGTTGAAGATGACTCATATGCATCATGCTAAGTTGTTGGTACCAACTAAAGTAAAAACGTTGTCAACGATGAACTGATTCATTCTCAAAAGACGTCTGAAAAAATCAAGAAAAAAAGAAAAATATTTTTTTGATTTTTATAAACTACGTTTGACCTCATTCTTGGTATACGAGATACGTAGGCAGTCTTACAATAAGACTCGGTCTCACAAAATAAAATTTTATATCCTTGGAGGAATGAAATTTTACTTTATTAAAAACAATCAAAAAATGATAAACTAAAAAGAGTGACGAAGTTCCTCAATTTAAAAAACTGGTCCATATTTTTATCACTCTCAATTCTAGGGAATAAGTACTCTAGTTGAATTCTAATCTTAGAAACAAATACTCGATTATATTTAAATCTAGGGAAAAAACTCCCTAATTGCATTTTTTTCTTTGGTACCAGTATTTCTCATTCATACTAATAGTGTAAATAATTTTTTCCTGGGGCAAAAAAAGTGTTGTGATTTTATTTGATGATTCTGTTAAAAAAGAACCCTCTTAAACAATGAGAATTAGAGTAGCACGACCCTCCTAAACAATGGGAATTAGGAGGATCCTCCTAAACAAAGGGGATTAAAGTAGCAGGAACCCTCCTAATCAATGAAAATTAGAGTAATAATGGGATTAACAGGACCCTCCTCATAATGTGATTAGCAGGACCCTCCTTGATAAAGGGACTAGCAAGACCCTCCTGGATAATGGGATTAGCAGGTGCTTCCTGGATAATGGGACAAGAAGGACCCTCCTCCTAATGGAATTAGCAGGACCTTCCTGGATAATGGGACAAGAAGGACCCTCCGCCTGGTGGAATTAGCAGGACCCTCATGGATATTGGGACTAGAAGAACCCTCCACGTAATGGGATTAACATGACCCTCCTGTATAATGGGACTAGCAGGACCCTCATTATAATGGAATTAGCAGGACCCTCCTGGATAATGGGATTTGATTACTTTCTCCTACGATTAACACTTCCTAGTCTAGACTGTTAATTATTTTTTTTCTAGGATAAAGACTTCCTAGTCTGAGACCGTTATTTTTATTTTCTCCAAGGATAAACATTTCCTAGTGTGAGACGATTAATTTTTATTTTTTCTCCTAAGATAAACACTTCCTAGTCTGAGGCTGTTAATTTTTATTTTTTTCCTGGGATAAACGCTTCCTAGTCTGAGACATTATTTTTATTTCTCCTAGGATAAACACTTCCTATTATGAGTTTATATTTTTTTTATTTACATTTTTAAATAACTCACAAAAAATTTCCAGTGAAAACTGGGGCAAAATTTTTGTGTACTTTTTTGTTTGTGATGGTTTTCAGGTTTCTTCAAGCGAAACATGGATTTGAAATTCAAGAATAAAGTTTCAACTCTTTTTCAGAATGATCAATCCCCTGATGGTTAGAATCAACTTCTTCAATGCATGTAGCAGCCTGACTTCCTCACATCTTTTACTCGTCAGCTTCCGATCACAAAAACATGCAACCATTCAAGAGAATCTTCAAATTATCATTCTTGAAGAGTGTCAAAAGCTCAGTCTAAGTGACAAGTTCATCCTCCAATACAATTTAAGGTTAAGATACTCATCCAAAAATCAAGGTGATATCGTAAAGTCATGATTAAAGTGAAGACTCAAGAAAAGTGGCATAAATAGGAGACTGTACATTTAATTTTACTATTAGCTTTCAGTTTTTTTTATGTAAGGATAAGAGCCGCGATCTGGAGACTCGATGGAAACTCACTTAACTCCAACTCATAACCTCATCTCCTTGAACTACACGTGACCTAATTTCCTTACAACCCTGAATATGTAGACTATTCAACACAAGGACTCGGTCACATATTTTTCTTTTAAATAAGAGTCTGGTCAAAACTTGTCCCTTTGTCTACTTATTTTGTCTAAAAACTCTCCATTTTACCAGTCAAAGAGGGGCAAATTGTCCCTTTGTCTACTTCTTTGTCTGAAAACTCTCCATTTTACCAGTCAAAGAGGGGCAAATTGTAGACACGTAATTTTTGACCGAATTTAAGTTTTATATCCTTTTTAGAGCTTAAATATTTTTTTATAAATATTTTGACTTTTATCTTATTTTATTAAGTTTATTTTTAAAATATTTGAAAACAACAAATAGAATCACTTTTTTAAGATTAGTTTTATGTTTAATTATTTTAAAAGAAATGAAAAGTTACAAAAAAAATACGTTTTCTTTAACTAAGATTAATGATAAGTTAAATTTATTAATTATGATTTTAGATTAGCCGTTCAATTATTGTTTTATTTTAATAATTAGTGAGTATTTTTATTAGTATAACTAATTAAAAGTAATTACTAACCATTAACCCCACTGTATATCCATTTTCCCCCACTACCCTCACTCCCATATACTCACTCCTACACACTATATAGACACAGACAACAATCTGCAAAAAAATAAAGGGAAGGATCAGGAAACAAAATAAAAAAGAATCAGAAAAGAAGAAACAAAAAGAAGGAAAAAAAACATACAGAATAGAATGGAAAAAGGAGAAAAAAGAAAAAAAAGATGAGCATCATAAAAAAAATCTGCACGAAAAGTTAAAACAAAAAACTTCATTTTCATTTTATTTTCTTTCAAAAATTTGCCTAACAAATTCATATCTTTTCCTACCTTTTCTATTTTTTCATAACAATATAATACATATATCATTCCATACAATCTACAAAAAATTTGTGGATGTTTTTAATCTAGATTCGATCAAGATTTTGTGAAACTTATTCTCTTCGTTTGAGGTATAAATTTGCCTTAAATCTTCAATTTATTTTGTAATTTGATGTAATTTTAATGATTAGTTTAATTATCATTCTGTTTTATTTATAATTTGATTGAAATGAATATGGGGTTAAAAGAGCTATATCTTTGTTTACTTAATGAATGTAGCATTAATAGATTATTGTTTTCTACTTATTCATTTCTATTCATTAGTTGTAACCTCTTAAAAATGAAATGTCATGACATTGTTTTTGTCTATTTTTAGACAATGATAATAAAGTAGGAATTGTTAGGCTAAAATAAGTAAATAGGTTAATATTATTTTATTTTATCAATTAAAAAATGAGATTTATTTTTATAATTCAGTATTGGCTTGTTGTAATAGAAAGTTTATGTTTAATTTTGACGTCAAACTTAAGAATAGTAAAAAATAAGGATGATATGAAAATAAGTAAATAGATTAATATTATTTTATTTTAATTTATCAATAAAAAAATGAGATATATTTTTACGATTCAATATTGTTTTGTTGGGTTAGAAAGTTTATGTTTAATTTTGGCAGCAACTTTAAGAATAGTAAAAAATAAAAATTCCATGAAAATGGTCTAAAATTTATTTTAGAAGTTTAGTATTTTACTTTATTTGTTTTGTCTTTATAAGGAAATAATAATTTCGTTTAACCTTAGATCGAACACTTTGGCACGTTAAATATATATGTTTCACTTAAGAATGTGGTTACACATCTTTTTGAGACACTAAAATAATTTCAAGGATGCGGTTACACACCTTGGCCAAATTATTTTAATAATTAAAATTTCATTAATTTAAATCAAGAGGTGTACATTGGAATTATTAGATGTGAGGTACTCGAGAGAAGAAGGCAGTTATGCCTCATAGTGTCAAGACCAAGAATGCGATTACGCACTTAGGTTGAGACCAAATAAAAGTTTATCAATAAAAAGGCAAACATGTCATGACCTATAAAATATATACAAAAATAGTAAAAATAAGTATAAGTCAATTAAAGTGATCGTGCTAGAACTACGAGACTCGAGGAACCCTAATACCTTTCTCTCGGTCAATAAATTTCTTACATGAATTTCTGGTTTGCAGACCAATCAAAGAATATTTCCTTTTGATTATATATCAAACAAAAGGTGACTTGGATCACCATAACTCAATTCCAAGTGGCGACTTTGAAAAATAAAATAATTTCTAAATTAATACGTCACTTAAATTGGAAAAACCCTCACCGTCACGCGCGAAAAAAGGGGGTGTGACACCCCATAAGACATCTCTACATAAGCCCACACTCACACACATAAACATGGTTCCATCTATGGTAGGACATCATTAGACAAGAACAAACATCACCAATACCGGAGTATAACATGCTTTTCACCACAACTTATCACAAGTAGTTGGTCATCTCATGGAACCCAATCCCAATTTGTTAGCTTGCCGGAACGTGCAATCCGGTCCAAGTTAGCTTGCCGTAATGTGACAATTCAATCCTCAATCACACCATAATCACTATCACAAATACATCATCAAGATCATACATTTATATCATGATTTCCTGGGTATATCATTTATCTATCTCAGTTACAACAACATAATCAATATTATGACATTCATTACATACAAATATCATAATGAAGCAAGATCATTCATACATCACACAAATCATGAAATCACAACCATCACCCACGAATCCCTCTTAATTTTTATCACAGAAGAGACCAAGTTCAGCCCTAGTTCTTAATTAGGGTTCGCCATTAGGGTTTTAAACCAAAATTACTAAACATTTCATAATGATTTACTTTGATAGGTTAAAATTAGCATAGAACGAAATTCATTCTCTTCTACTGGATACCATTGATTAATGAAGGAATTCTACTAAAAAAATAACTAAGAACACTAGATCAATCATCAATTTTCTACATCAAGCACTAACCCCAAATACGTTGCATGCATATAACCTTTCCCATGGAATTTACTCGGTATACGAAGGTCCGTACATATCTCATACTATCGATTTCATATTACACGATAAGCAGGGACTCACAACTACTCAACACATAAAATCTAACCTACCAGGGCGCTAAACAATTTGTACGGAGTTTGATTTCTTTCCATCTTTTCAGGATTCGCTAAGATGAATTTGGACAAGATCTCAAGAGGTTCCGCAATCCCCACACTAGAAAGCTCCTTCTCCTTCTTTCCCAAACTTGAAATAGACTTTCTAGGATTTCTAGCGTAATTTACGACCTATATGTTATTTTTGGAAAGATAGAAAAATAAGGATTTCTGAAATTTCTGACTCTGCCTCGCCAATCCCGCTACAGTAGGGTAAGTTGCCGTTGCAATGCCGCCGCACTAATAGTACCTATTCCGTTGTAACGGGAAAATGTTCATATTTTTTTTATAGATTTTTGCCCTTCTCCATTAACGACGATTCGAGTCGTTATAATAGATACCAATTTACCACTTGTTCGTCCCCAAATGACTAAGGCTCGGTCATCACACGTTCTCACCTCGGGATGATCCTTTCTTAGCGAAATGATTCTGACACGGAACGATAAAAGTTTGCGACCTCCTATAATGTGAAACCCTAAAAGGGTAGACATACGCTAGAACGAAGGGGTTAAATGCATTACACTGAAGGAGTACTAAGCTTCCACGTTAGCGTAGTTTATCAAGCAACACACGAAAAGGACAATTTTTCCCCGTTTTTCCCTACTCTCTTCCAAATATCCCCCAAACTCTCTCAATCACTCTCCTTATCATCGATTCTCAGGTAATCTCTCATCATTTTTCATTCTCATTACTTCCTTACTTGATTTAATTGATTACATGCTAATTAACTAATCAAATCGAAAAGGTTTTGGATAGTTATTTTTGAAATTTTCATTAGGTTGATAATGCATTAGAATTTTGTAGCATGGCTACTTCCCTTACGCCACCAACGTTTATACAATGTCCTAGGTGTAATAATTTCACAAAATCATGTGAGAATCGGTAGGAAAAAGAGTGGGGAGAAGTTGAAAATCCATCTTACCATGAACTCAGATTTTGACACAATTTAGGGGCCATTTGGTTGAAATACTTGCTAATTCTTGTTCTAGGATAGTTAATATACTCTGATATGTTGAAAAACAAAAAAATGGGGATTTTAGGACGAAAGATGCCGCCTTCGTGTTTGGAATTCGTCCGAGATGAAGGCCGATGTAACGGGATGGCCCAGACTAGTAGCTTGGCTCCTTTTTTCAAAAATTTTCATTTTTCATTTAGGCTTCCTTTCCTGGTCTATATTGTCCTAAATTATCTTGTTTCTCATAGGTTCTCTCAAATGGCCGGTCAAAATGAATTATAATGCACCTTCGTTCGATTTCCCAATACTGCTAGCCGAGAGAGACATCACCATTATCGCACTACAGAGTTCTGATGTGAGAGGGCGCTGGTGTTGCATAAGGTGGAGGAGAAATCTCCTGCTTTCTATGCCCGTTTGGTCGAGTTTGGGTGGCTTACACTTACCGAGGCTCCCCCAGATGCCCTCTCTACAGGATGAGGAAGAATTATGCTATCCTTCTCACTGTATGCTGGGATGACCCCTACCCGGTCATTCATATTTGGGGTGTAGACATTCCTCTGAATGTTACAACTATCAATGAGGTGCTGGAGGTGCCAAAGGTCCCAAATTTGGAGTACGAGGCTAAGCTTAGGGAGATGGACCTGGAGTTGCTGCGGGACAATATTGTGGATCCTGCTAAATGGGATCAGGTTTACTGGGCCAACTTAGAGCGCCTCACTAGTGTTTATTGGTCACTGGATGATAAGAGGTGGTTACACTTGGTATCTAGGAAGATTCATTTATCGAGTACTTCACGTACGTCACTTTTCCTTGGGCTGTAGTGATGGCGTGTGATATACAGGGCATTCAGCTGAATGTGGGGGCACAAATTATCTCGGAGTGAAAGATATTCTTCGGGGCAACAAGAAATCCTTCTTCCTTCTCGTTCTCATCACTGCCCTATGCAAGCAGGGATGGGTTCCCTTGTCCGATGTTGATGAGGTATTACCTACGGATCAACCTTTTCACCCTCTTTTGATTCGGGTAAGTTTGACTTCTATGAGTAAGAGAAGGAGGACGAGCAGGGCTGGCAGCAGCACGGTGGCTGCAGGTTCTGATGATGAGGACCCACTCATAGGTGCACGGATTGAGGAGGACTTGGCGACTGTTTGGGAGAGGATGGGAGTGGTTACAGTGATTTTTCTCCGGTCCCACCTAGTACGACCCTGGAGGTCGAGATGCTCCGCCGCTAGCTGCACAAGAAGAGGAGGAAGGGTGTTGAGAGAGACCGCCTAATGCTGAGGATGTGAAAGACGGTAAAGGCCGTTTTCTCTTACGTGGCTTCAAACCAGGCTCTTCCTACACTCGAGCCCGTAGACTTCAGGTATTTTTCCACGCGGAACGAGGCTTGGAATGAGGTGACGCCTCTGGAGAGACTTGATTAAGACATTGACACCACCTAGTCTGAGAGCCCTTGATTTGATTTCCCTTCATCCCTCTTGGGCTTCTATTTAAGACAATTATTTTTATATTTTCCTTTCGACAGTTCCTAAGTTTTGTAGCACATGGATTCTTCTCTTTGGCTGTATGAAGCAGCCCTTTTTTAATTTTTAATCCCTTTTGGTTTTTTTCTATTGTTGAACACTGGTTTAAGAGTTGTAGGGGTTGGTTAGGATCCATTACGGGTTTACATTTGAAAATAGGGAAGAACAAGAATTTCTTGTAGGGGTTGTCTCCCGATATCGCGCTTTAGGGGGATAATCCCGCTGTAGCAGCAATATGTCAGTGGGAAAAATCTCGCTGCAGCGGCTAAGACAGAACCAGAACCTTGATCGGGAATCTCTGGGTAGTTTTCACTTCCCAATCTTTTTTCGACCTTTCTTTTTCACCATCCTATCGGGCTTATAAATTTATTCCACTAGGATACGCGAGGTTCGTGTTCTAAAGCGGAAAAGTATCTTGACACCACAATATTCACATCTCTAGGATATACCCTAACATTACAAGTAGCACGACTCTAACATTTACGTCATTAATTTAGGCCATCCAATAATACTTCCACATACGTAATTAATTCATTCGGCGAGAAATGTAAAACATAGATAATTTCAAACAACAATGCACAGTATAGTTAAATTCAAAAAATAAGGCACACATTTCCAATTATTTCAGGAGGCAAGGAACACATGTTCACAGTTCTATAATTATGACGCACACGAAGTTTAAATTTTAGTAATTAGTTCGTCCCATAGATGGTCATTACTGACCATCGATGTCCTTTATAACCTCTAGAGCCAGATACCAATTGGAACCTTCCAGTTCCGATTGACTTGTTGGTGTTGTTGGTTGATGATATGACGTTAGTCCACATCGTCAAGATACCAATTTGAATTGGGAGATACTAATTGGAATCAACTCATACCACAACCGACGCTTCGCATGAAAGGAGTAAAGGAGTGGAACGACTTTTTAGAATTCTTCCTAGTCTCTTTTAGATTAAATGTGGACGTCAACACACCAATCCTCAAAATTCTAGTTCACGTTTTTCTCTTGTACGGGGAGATCAATAACCTATGCTTTGATACCAATTTATCACTATCCAGTCCACAAGATGTGCGGGCACCCACTCTAAAATCTATGTAGGAGAACCCTCATATCCTAATTGAGGAAAACATGCGAAAATAAAGAAAAAGGACAATAAGGTTAAGGAGATTTAATAAATAACACTTTTTTAAAATACACTTTTTATGAAACTTGTAAAATAATTTGACAACCCAGGGATCTAATCTAACAACTACAGAGCTACTACT
>NC_028647.1:54727478-54759978 GCF_001406875.1 Solanum pennellii | reverse complement strand
AATAAAAGACATTTCAAAAGGGATTGTAGCTTAGCACTGAGTTAACTAGTAGTGAGGAGTGTCCCTTCCCACATAGAGAAGGTAGGTTAACTATTATACTCCTGATATTGGAGACTATAACGCATGTAGCATAAAGAGAGTCCCAAACACATCTCCTTGTTCTTGAGCTATGTTGCTCCCATAGGAATACTAGTCAGTGGATCCACCTAGATGCTATATTCATGTTTTGGTACTACCTTGGCAAGTAGTCCACCTTCTTTTTAGGTAAAGGGTTCCATGACAATGGATTCCACTTTTGCTCATGTGGTCTATGTCGGTTAAGACAAGATGTTACCAAAAATAAAATGAAGTAATAAAGTGAACTCTAACTAAGATGACTTAAGGGGTTTGACTTAGTCTATGTAGGGGTATGGAACTCTACCTATACATTACACTAGTTGGTCTTGAGGGAAGTCTTATAAGGATGTTCTTATGTTCTCATGCTCTTATGAAGTGATTAAAATGTATGTGTTGACTTTACATGTTGATGATACTATAAAATATTTGTTTCATGTATGAACAAGCTATGAGTCAATTGTTGATAAACTATGATGATGACTACTCTTAATGTTATGTTATGTGATGTTAGGCATTGCTTTTCATCCTTTAGATGATTCTCTTTATTGAGTGGTCATTGCACTTGTACACTTGATGGGGATTATGAGTAAGGGTCTTCTATATGTTGTTATGACATAAACTCTTATACATGCTTTGTTAGTATAACATGTCGTTGAAGTTGTATGGTTATGGTTCTAGTATGATATTAATCATGCTGACTTAGTTATACTTGATGATGTTAGTCTTGTGTTGAATATGCTATTGTCTTAATGAATGTGTGGTTATAGTCCTAAATGAGTTCTTGATTGTGCATAAGTTTTTAAAGTAATTTTGCATGGTTTTTAACAAATGTCCTTTTTAGCATGATTTTGATATTGTATGTGCATATGATTCCATACTTAGTACAAGTGATGTCCTAACCACTTTTTCCCCCCGTTTCCCCTAATATTTTAGGTTCCGATCGTTTAAGGGTTCGTGATGACTTTTGAAGGAAGGCTAGGATCATTTCTCCATGTATGGATATGTCCTCAAGTTCCGAGGATGATGCTTTTCTCTCACTCTACCTATGTTACATTGCTATAGTCTAAAGACAATCATTTCAATCTTGTTGTTTCAACATATTGTTTTAAGCCCTAAGTGGCATTTATACATTTGAGGGCTATGCCCACATTGTTCTATTCCGCTTAGATGGTTTAATATGAGACATCCCTTTTAAAACTATATTATGTATGGTTTCAATATGTGGCATAAAAGTAGAAGACTATGTAATCTCTTATACAAGGAGTCTATATATACTCGATTTGAATATATTATGTGTAAGCGAGAGTTCTAAGTAAACCTCATGAATTATATGTACATGAAAAGTTTTAAATTTTCTGCACTTTTTAACCTATGAATGTTATGACGAATGCCAAGAGGCTAGTCTTAGTACTCTCCGAGGACGACGATGACGTTTACGTCTAGAGGGTACTTTCCAGATGTGACAAACATGGTACCAGAGCATGAGGTTGAATATCCTTAGAATTCATGTCTCATTAAACCGCGTCGATGTAGATTCTTATTCATAATTGTGAAGCGCACGATACTTATGAATGAGAGACTATGTGATGCTTAGAAAACTCTCATCTATTTGTACTCCTATGTTGTGCCTCTAGAGTATTATTATGTACTTTAACTTAAACCTTTTATCGTGATTATAGGTATGAAAACTCGAAGAGCAACTGTGAAAATCCGAGGAAGAAATGTCTAATGTGGGAGCTCATGATAACCAATTGCCTACACAAGACAACCAAGTGCCTCCACTTGAAGAAGTTGTTATGGGTGATCAAGTTCCGGTTATTCCTCCACTGATGTCCGATAGAGAGATAAGGGTAGCCTTACTCCCTTTAGCCCAAGTCATGACCTCTCAAGCTAATGTCTCCACTTCTCAAGTCCAAGCTATGACGACCCAAGTGAATAGGGAGGTTGGAACTCGAGTGCCTCAACATGCTAACAATATGGCCTTGTTTGAGAAATTTTCCAAAATGAATCCACCTATGTTCTTCGGGTCGAAGTTGGATGAGAAACCTCAAGATTTACTTAATAAGGTCTATAAGATTCTATATGGTATGGTGTGACCTCAATTTAGAAGGACAAGTTGGCGGCTTATCAACTCAAAGATGTGGCCCAAAATTGGTACGTGCAATGGAGGGATAATGGGGAACTAAGGGGTAGTCTAGTGACTTGGAAGATCTTCAAGAGGGTTTTCTTTGATAGGTTCTTTCCTAGAGAGTTGAGGGAATCTAAGGTGGAAGAATTCATCAACCATCGTCAAAGAGGTATAAGTGCTTGACTATTCTTTGAAGTTCATTAAATTGACCGAGTATGCTCCATCCTTGGTGTCAACCCCAAGGGATGAGATTAGTTATTTTCTTACAGGAGTTTCCGAAGACTTGGTTGAAAAATGTCATTCGTCTATTCTTTATCATAGCATGAACATCTCTCTCCTCATGGTTCATGCTCAACAAGTGGGAGAAACCAGGTTAAGGAGGAAGAATAGGGAGGCCAAGAAGGCAAGATCTTATGAAGGTGGCTCTTCTAAGGGTAGGCTTGACATTAAAGACAAGCCTAAGTTCAATAAGAAGTTTTATAATAAATTTCGTTCAAATTTCCTAAGGCTCGTGATAATAGGGTGTCTAACCCTAAATCTCAAAAGGAAGAGGTAATAGTTCACCAAGCAAGAAGCCAACTTGTAGAAAGTGTGACAAGAAACATTATGGTGATTGCCTTGTTGGGATGGACAATTGTTTTGGGTGTGGAAAGAGTGGCCACAAGATAGGGATTGCCCTAATTTGAAGAGGCAAGACAAAGGAAGTGGTAAAGCTCAAGCTAGTGGTTTTAACGTGGATGATCCAAAGAAGAATCGCTTTTATGCTCTTCGCTCTAGGGGTGAATAAGAGAGCTCTCCCTATGTGGTGACCGGTATGTTACAAGTTCTCTATTGATGTTTAAGCTTTACTTGATCCGGGTGCTACATTATCTTTTGTTTACTCACTTGATAGCTAGGAAGTTTGATGTTTTGCTCGATATCCTAAAATAACCTTTCATGGTAACTACCCTGATAGGTGAGTCAGTGGTTGCAAAGACGTCATATAGAAATTGTCCTATAATGTTGCCCAATAGAGTTACTCATGTTGAACAAGTAGAACTTGATACGGTGAATTTTGATGTCATTTTGGGGACGGATTAGTTGCATTATTGTTTTGCTTCCATTGATTGAAGAACAAGAATTGTCAAGTTCAATTTTCCAAATGAACCCATTTTAGAGTGGAGGGGGAGAAATTCTATTCCTAGAGGTCGTATCATTTCTTGTCTAACGGCTTGTAAGATGATCTCAAAAGGGTATTTATACCATATTGTGAGAGTCAAAGATTTAGACTCAGAAAATCCTCCCATTGAGTTAGTCCCCGTAGTGAGTAAATTTCCAGAGATCTTTCGTAATAATCTTCTCGAAATTCCTTCGGAACGAGAAATTGATTTTGGTATTGACTTGCTACCGGATACCAACCCCATTTCAATTCCTCCTTATCGGATGGACCCGGATGAATTGAAAGAGTTGAAGGCCAACTCAAAGACTTGGTAGACAAGGCTTTACTAGACCTAGTATTTCTCCTTAGGATTCACCGGTATTATTTGTGAAGAAGAAGGATGGGTCCCTTAGAATGTGCATTGATTATCGCCACTCAATAAATTCACTATTAAGAACAAAGATCCTCTCCATTGAATTAGCGACTTGTTTGATAAACTCCAAGGGGCAAGCTACTTTTCTAAGATTGACCTAAGGTCATGGTATCACCAACTTAGGGTAAGAGGTGCCGAAAACAACTTTTCGAACTATATATGGTCACTATGGGTTTCTAGTAATGTCCTTTGGTCTCACTAATCCCCCAACGGCGTTTATGGACCTCATGAATAGGATGTTTTAAAGTTACCTAGATTCATTTGTCACTGTCTTCATTGACGATATCATGGTATATTCAAAAAATGAGGGTGATCACATGGACCATTCAAGAGTGGTGTTGGAAGTGATTAAAGAAAACCAACTATTTTCCAAGTATAAAGACAATGAGTTCTGGTAAAGGTCAGTGGCGTTTCTTGGTCATATCATCTCTAGTGAGCAAGTTGAGGTTGACCTAAGGAAAACCGAGGTGGTCAACAGTTGGCTTAGACCATTGACTCCAACCGACATTAGAAGCTTTTTGGGTCTAGCGGGGTATTATAGGAGGTTTATGCATGGTTTTGCGTCCATTTCATCTCCCTTGACTACCTTGACCCAAAAGAGTAGGAAATTTGAGTGGTCGGAGGCATGAGAAAGAAGATTCCAAATCTTGAAAGAGCGGCTTACCCCACTCTGGTGTTGACTTTACCGAAGGGTACCAACGGCTTCGATGTGTATTGTGATGTATCGACGAGTGGGATTAGGGTGAGTTCTTATGCAACATGGAAAAATAGTAGCTTATTCTTCTAGGAAACTTAAGGTGCATGAGATGAATTATCCAACTCATAGATTATTTATCATAACCATAATCATAATCATAATCATAAAAGAACACTACTTAGAATCATCCCTTAGGATCCCAGATGTGCAATGAGTAAGAGAAGTCTCATACCCTCCCTTTCCCTATGTAGGATCCTTCAAGACAACCCTAATAAGAGTTCACATGATTAACTTATTCATTTAATTTTACATTAGGGAAATAAGTGCAATAACTGACATGAGACCATGTGAGCTACATGGAAGCCATTGTTCTACTCCCACACCAAAAAGAGTGGGTTAACACTTCCTAAGGTGCAACTGTTCGTACATAGCTATCTAGGTGGATCCACTAAGCTAGAGTCCTATGTGGGCACATAGTTAAGGGTCAACGAGATTGGTTCTAGAAACCTTGAATTACTAAAGTGGAGGTTTCCAACTCATGAGACAACACATTATTAGGGAATACGGACTTACTAACGTGAGAAAACTCATGTGGGAGATCGGACTTACTAACATGAGACCTCCATTTCATTTATATGCCCTTTTGGTGCTAAGCATTTATTGCCTTTAGTAATCATCTTATTACATTGCATAAGTTCACATTGGTCTCTTCTAGACCCTTAGGTAAACCTCTTATCATAATAGCTCATAGGTGATCATAAGTGAGAACTATCCTTTCACTTTAGATACATTATTAAAATCATGAGAAGCTACATTCAATCATATAATAATCATATCAAAACATAATTACATACTTTATAGCCAATTTATGAATCTACGGTTAGGGATAAGGGATCCTTGTCACCAACATCACAACAACACAATTAGCTATAACATCATTATCACATAAGTAGATTTCACCTTGCATAAGTGAGATCAAAGGAGAATCAAGATCATACCTCATTGCCTTTCTTGGGACTTAATACTTCATAGTCTATAACTCACAACCAACATATGAAATAGGTCAATTCATGAAGTATTAACATAACTAAAATCAAAGTAAACAAGGGACATGTTCATCACCCTAAAAAATTCACCTTAATCAATCTAAGAAATTAGGGATTTGGGGAAAAACATGGGTCAAGGGAAAACTCATAGGAATTAATCAATTTACCATCAATTCATACTTAAAAAATATCAATTCATCATAATTTATCACAAATAACTGACAAATTTGTTTTAGAAAGAAGACCCATCTGAGGAGAAAAACCCTTGTTTTGGGGGATTTTAAATCATCTTTTAAAGGACCTCTTGGGGAATGGAATCCCAAGAGTGAAATAAATCATACCTTATATATTAGAGAGGCACAAAATTGGGTTGAAAAACTTGAAGGCTTGATCTCCTTCTTGGAGCTCTGTTGGTCTTCAATGGAGTTTTGGAGGAAGAGAGAATTTGGGAGAGAGAGTGATTTCTGATTTCAACTTATGGGACTTAATTTTTTGTTAGAATAGACCTAATACTGACCCTAATACATTAGATAGTCACCAATTAAATTATCCAAAATACCCCTCACTTAAATGGGTTTATTTGTGAAATCAAAACACCTAACATACGACTTTTACGATACATGGGAAGTAGGTGCGCGTCGTGGGGCTAATTTGAGATGAGTCAGTAGGGTCCATTTCATCTCCGTGTCGCGAGGCCAACTGTATATCTCCTCGTGATGGCTGTGCGTCGCGCAACTGCCTTGGCAGCTTGCTCGCTCAAAATCGGGTCCTCCCAAGGACCCTTCCGTTGGTCCTTGGGGTGTCATGAATGCACTTTTTGACCCTCTATACTACACTATACCTATTCAAATAGTTTTTTTGCAAGTTTTGTACTCCATATGACCCTCCAAAACCTTCACCAAACATAGGGTTGTCAACTAGTTAAATTTTACTAGTTTCCGAACGTTAATGCTTTTCTTTAATCCTATTGCTCCAATACTTCTCAAACAAGTTATTTATATTTATATAGGTATAAAACCATCATTAATCAACATATAAGACTCTAGTATAAGTGGTGGAAATTTCCGGGTGTGTCAATAGTCCGCCCTAGGAACATTCGTCCCCGAATGACACTCCAAACCTTTTTATTGGAAGAAGAGACTCAACACTAGCAGCCAACCAACCAAAAATACAATGGAATGGGTCACAACTTATAGGAGGAAATCTCAACTCTTTTTGACACATAACATGGCATCAATAATTAGGAACTTACTCCACACATACTTATAACAAAAGCTTAACTTTTCATATCACATAAGGAGGTACTACCTTCTCCATTCCAATATGAGCTCAATTTGAAGATTAAGAGTTGACATGTTGATTTATTTTCAAAACAATATCAAATATGCTCATTATAATCTTCCATGAACACTTATAGCACACAAAACACTCAAGTGAAAGCCACATAATAAACATATTTCATGGGAAGACAAGAACTCTACTTAGGCATGAAATTCTACTATAATATGCACATATTTTGAAAAACATGATAAGTTCAACATCATCATAATAGTAATATAAGGAATTACGAACTTTAATCTTGGCTAGAAGTAAGGGGAAAAAGATGAGGATAGCAGGTCTTCATATTAGCCTCGGTCTCCCATGTTGCACCCTCAACAAGGTGGTTCCTCCATAGAACTTTTACGAAGGCAACCTCCTTATCCCTCAATTTCATAACTTGGAGGTCCAAGATCTCAACCGGGACATCTTCATACAAAATATAATCTTTTCCCCTAAACCTTTTAGAGGAAAAATGGAAACCGGGTTCCCTATACACTTCTTGAGCATGGAAACATGGAATACAGGATGAATCATGGCCAACTCATTTGGAAACCTCAACTCATAGGCAACACTTCCAACTCGCTTCAAAATTTCACAGGGGTCCACATAATGAGAACTAAGCTTCCCCTTCTTCCCAAACCTCATCATCCCTTTCATGGGTGAAATTTTCAAATAGACCCAATCTCCCACTTCGAATTCAAGGTCCCTCTTTATATTGTCGGCTTAAGATTTTTGTCGACTTTGAGCTGCTTTTAGTCTCTCTTATAACTCAAACCTACTCAAGGGATTCATAGACCAAGTCAGGACAAAGTAGAGAAAACTCACCTACCTCATACCACCCAATTGGAGATCTACACCTTCTCCCGTAAAGTGCCTCGAAGGGTGCCATAGATTTAGTTGAGTGGTAGTTATTGTTGTATAAGAACTCTATTAAGGGTAGGTGGTCATCCCAATTACCCTTGAAGTCGATGACACATGACCTCGACATATCCTCAAGAGTTTGAATAGTGTGTTCCGCTTGACCATCCGTCTTGGGATGAAAAGTTATACGAAGATTCACCTTCATACCAATCCCACTTTGGAAAGCTTTCCAAAAATGGGAGGTAAATTTAGTACCTCGATCCGAAATGATGGACAAAGGGCCTCCATGTAACTTCACTATCTCTTTAATGTACAATTTGGCATAATCTTCCATCGAATATGTGACTTTGATGGGAAGGAAATATGCGTACTTGGTTAACCTATCCACAATGAACCATATAGAGTCATGTTGTCTTCTAGTACGAGGCAACCCTACTACAAATTCCATTAATATCCTATCAATTTCCATGTAGGAATATCTATATTTGAGTCAAGCCACCCAGCCTTTGATGCTCCGCTTGTACTTGTTGGAAATTCGGACACTTGGAGACAAAGTCCGCTATGTCTTTTTTCATACCATTCCACCAATATGTTTCTCGTAAGTCGCGGTACATATTTGTGGCACTCGCGTTAATGGAATATCGGGAGACATGAGCCTCTTCCATGATCAATTCCCTTAACCCATCCACATCCGGTACACACAATCTTCCTTGGTGCCTAAGTACCCCATCTTCCCCTTAAGAGAAGGACTCATTATCTTTACTAAGGATCGTTTCCTTTAACTCCATCAATAGAGTATCAAGGTGTTGCTTGGGTTTCACCCCAACCACTAAAGATGACTCAGAGTTATGGTGAACCACGAAACCACCCTTTGGAGAGTCTTCTAGTCGAACACCCAAAAGAGACAACCTATGAACCTCTTTTGCTAGATCGTTCTTATAATCAACCACATTAGTCACACTACCCATGGACACTCTACTCAAAGCATCCGCTAACACATTAGCTTTTCCGAGATGGTAAAAGACATTCATGTCATATTCCTTTAAAAGTTCTAACCATCTTCGTTGAAGTAGGTTTAAATCTTTTTGGGTAAACACATATTGTAAGATCTTGTTATCCGTAAATACATCAACGTGTACCCCATAGAGATAATGTCTCCAAATTTTCAATGCAAATACCACAGAAGCAAGCTCAAGGTCATGAGTTAGGTAATTCTTCTCATGTGGCTTGAGTTGTCTAGAGGCATGAACTACAACTTTCCCATGTAGCATGAGCACACACCCTAGACCCACTCGGAGGCATCACAATAAACCACAAACCCTTCGGTACCCTCTGGTAAAGTCAATACCGAAGTCGAGGTGAGTCTATCTTTCAATAATTGGAAAATCTTTTCACATGATTCCGACCATTCAAATTTGGACTTCTTTTGGATTAAGGCCGTTAATGGAGATGCGATAGACGAGAACCCCTCAACAAACCTCCTATAGTAACCGGCCAACCCTAGAAAGCTTCGGATGTCGGTAGGAATCAATAGTCTAGGCCTACTTTTGACCACTTCCATCTTCCTTGGGTCAACCTCTTACCCTTCACCAGAGACAATGTGACCAATAAAGGCAACCGATCTCAACCATAACTCATACTTGTTAAACTTCGCAAAAAGTTGGTTATTCTTGATAACTTGCAAAATTATTCTCAAGTGTCTCATAAGATCCTAGAGTATATCAAAATGTCATCAATAAAGACAATCACAAAAAAATCAACATACTTTCTAAAAACTCTATTCATAAGGTCCATGAATGCCTTCGGGGCATTTGTTAGACCAAATGACATCACTAGGAATTCAAAGTGACCATATCTTGTTCGGAATGTCATTTTTGGAATATCAACCTCCCTCACTCTAAGTTGATGATAACCCGACCTCAAGTCAATCTTTGAAAAATAGTTTGCTCCTTGGAGTTGATCAAACAAATCATCGATCCTTGGGAGCGGGTACTTATTCTTTATAGTGACTTTGTTCAATTGACGATAGTCGATACATATTCTCAAAGACCCGTCCTTCTTCTTCACAAACAATACCGGGGAACCCCGTGGAGATATGTTTGGTTGAATAAAACCCTTATCTAGCAAATCCTTGAGTTGGGCCTTTAGTTCTTCCAACTCGGCCGGGGCCATACAATAAGGAGGGATTGAAATAGGTTGTGTCACCGGCAATAGATCTATGCCCAAGTCAATCTCCTGTTCGGGAGGAATTTCGTGAAGGTCATCGGAAAAAAAACCTCCGAAAATTCCCTTACTATGGGTACCGACTATAAGGGAGGGACTTTGGATTCAAGATCCCTAACTCTTGCTATGTGATAGAGACAGCCCTTTGCAATCAATTTGCAAGCTTTTAGACACGAAAAAAAATATTTCCCCTAGGATTTGAGTTTCCTCCCTTTCACTCAAAAATGGGGGTTCATTTGGGAATTGACATTTCACTATCCTTGTCCTACAATCAATAGAGTCAAAGCAAGTATGCAACCAATCCATACCCAAAATAACATCAACATCTAGCATATCAAGTTCTATCAGGTCAACTTATGTAACTTTATTGGTCAAGGAAATAGGACAGCCTTTATAGACTCTATTAACCACCATGGAATCACCAACTGTGGTAGAAACCGAAAAAGGTTCGTCTAATATGTCGGCTAGTATTTCAAATTTCATGGCTACAAGAGAGGTAACAAACAACAATGTAGCTCCCGCATCCAACAAAGCATATACATCAAAGGAGAATACTTTTAACATACCGCTGACCACGTCCGGTGAGCTCTCTTGATCACTTCGGGATTGGAGAGCATAAAAGCAATTCTTCTTAGGAGCATCCAGATTTTGGGCACTTGCTTCAACTTGAGAATTTTCCCTTCCTTGAGTCTTCATCATAGGGCAATCTCTCTTTATGTGACCCCTCTTTCCACAACCATAGCAATTACCCTTGCCAACTAGGCACTTACCATCATGTCTATTATCACATTTTGCACAAAAAGGCTTCTCAACATAAGATCTTCCACCTTTCCCCTCTTGGGGATTGGGAGTAGGCCCCTTAATCTTGTTTACCCTTGGAGCATTAGGAGTTCCTTCGTTGGAAAACCTCCTTTTAAACATTGATTTGCCTTGAACCTCAAACCTATTTTTAGAAGAATTCCCCTATTCTGTTTTCACCTTCTTCAACCCCCTACCAACTTGCTTAATCTTTTGCTCCTCAATTTGTTTGGCATGAACAATGAGATGAAAGATATCCATGCTAGGAATCAACACAGCCGACCGACATTCATTAACCACCAGATCGGATATCCCCATGACAAATTTTTTGTTCATCTTGTCCCTACAATCGCAACCATAGTAAGAGCATGCTTTGATAGTTGAGTGAACTTGAGGCTATACTCGTTCACTCTCATACCCCCTTGACGAAGGTTTATGAATTCTTGCATCTTCCTCTCTCTTAGTTCCAAGGAAAGAACCTATCAAGGAAAGTTGTTTTGAAAGCTCCCCAAGTTATTCGGCCTTCTATAACAGGCCATCCTTCCATTGGTCATACCACACTTGAGCTACATCTTTGAGTTGGTAGGCGGCTGGTTCCTCCTTTTCTTGAGAAGAAGCACCCATAGCATCAAGAACTTTGAACACTTCATCAATGAACCCTTGTGGGTTCTCCTCCACCTTAGAACCATAGAAAGTAAGGGGATTCATTCTTATGAAATCCCTAATCCTTGAAGCAGTGGTGTTGGCATTGGGGTTCACTTGCATCCTTTCATCCCTAGCAACTTGGGTAGCCAACACTTGAGTCAAGCTATGAATGTCCGACATTATCTCAACATTAGACATAGCCCCTTCTTCAATAGGAACTTGAGGGTTTTGAGGAGCTTGAGTGGGAACCACCTCATTCAAACTCTCCTCTCCGGCCCTTCGAGCAGTGTTCCTCCTTGTATTCATTGAAAACTTTTTCTTATATAGAAAGGAGGTTTACATAGGCCTCTACATAGAAAGCATACATAGGCTTCTCGCATAAAAAACATACAACATATAGAAATTTAGTCTAATACTTTGTCTCCCTTAAACCATCTATAAAGTGAATCACAATAGTTTGGGAATAGCCTTAGTCTATTACAATATGCCATATAGGCTATAATGGAAGTCTCAACATGAGAATGGAATAATTGTCTCAAAACATAGACAAAACTAATAAGGCTTGATGAGTAGCTCTATCCTCGGAACTCATGAGGACTCACCAATTGACTTAGGAAAGAGCCAAGTCTTCTTCTTCAATGATCACGAATCTCCTCAATGGCCCGAACCTGAAATGTTCAAGGAAAAAGGAGAAAATATGGGTTAGTACAAACCACATGTACTAAGTATGACTCCTATACACAAAATCATCAATGCATGAGAAAAGGACAATTTAGTCAAAATCATGCTTTCTATAAATTTAACTGAACATACATATATAAGAAGCATAATAAGTCATTTCAACATAATAGCAACCCAACATGTAAATCACCCAAGTAACACTTGTGCATTGCCAAAGATAGAACCCCATAATCCCATCCAAGACTAAGTATCACATTAAGCAACCCACTTCATACTTACAACATATTTTCATATCATGTTTATACATCAATGCTTACTCATAGCTTATTTATCATAACCATAATCATAAAAGAATACTATTAGAATCATCCCTTAGGATCCCATATGTGCAATGAGTAAGAGAAGTCTCGTACCCTCCGTTGCTCTATATAGGATCCTTCAAGACAACCCTAATAAGAGTTCACATACTTAACTTATTCATTTACTTTTACATTAGGGAAAGAAGTGCGATAACCGATATGAGACCATGTGAGCTACATGGAATCCAGTGTTCTACTCCCACACCGAAAAAAGAGGGTTAACAATTGCCTAAGGTGCAAGCATTCATGCATATATATCTAGGTGGATATACTAAGCTAGAGTCATATATGGGCACATAGTTAAGTGTCAAGGAGATTTTTGCTAGAAACCGTGACTTACTAACGTGGAGGTTTCCATCTCATGTGAAAACACATTATTACAGAATCCGGACTTAGTAATGTGAGGAAACCCATGTGGGAGGTCGGACTTACTAACGTGAGACCTCCATCTTATTTACATTCCCTTGCGGTGCTAAGCATTTATTACCTTTAGTAATCATCTTATTACATCGTATAAGTTCACATTGGTCTCTTCTAGACCCTTAGGTAAACCTCTTATCATAATAGCTCATAGGTGATTATATGTGAGAACTATCCTTTCACTTTAGATACATTAGCATGATCATGAGAAACTACATTCAATCATATAATAATCATATCATAACATAATTATATACACTTTATTGCCAATTTATGAATCTACGGTTAGGGATGAGGGATCCTTGTCACCAACATAACAACAACACAATTAGCTATATCATCATTATGACATAAGTTGCTTTCACCTTGCATAACTGAGATCAAAAGAGAATCAAGATCATACCTCATTGACCTTCTTGCTATTTCATACATCATACCTAATAAATCACAACCAACATATGAAATAGGTAAATTCATGAAGTATTAACATAACTAAAATCAAAGTAAACAAGGGACATGTTCATCACCCTCAACTATTCACCTTAATCAATCCAAGGAATTAAGGATTTGGGGAAAAGAAATGGGTCAAGGTAAAACTCATTGGAATTTATCAATTGACCATTAATTCATACTTAAACTACATTAATTCATCATAATTCATCACAAATAACTCACAATTTAATTTTAGAAAGAAGACCCATGTGAGGAGAAAACCCCTTGTTGTGGGGGATTTAGAAATCATCTTTTGAAGGACCTCTTGGGGAAAGGAATACCAAGAGTGAAAAAAACCATACCTTATTGATGAGAGATCCATGAAATTGGGTTGAAAAATTGAAGGTTTGATCTCCTTCTTGGAGCTCTATTGGTCTTCAATGGAGTTTTAGAGGAAGAGAGAATTTGGGAGAGAGAGAGAGAGAGATTTTTGATTTCAACTTGTGGGACTTGATTTTGGGGTTAGAATGGACCTAAAACTGACCCGAATACATTATATAGTCATCAATTAAATCACCCAAAATACTCTTCACTTAAATGGGTTTATTTGTGAAATTAAAACGCCCAAAATACAACTTTTACAATATCTGAGAAGTAGGTCCGCGTTGTGGGGCTAATTCCCCAATTTATTTTAGAATTTTGAGTTGAGGCAGTAGGGTTCGTGTCAGCCCCGTGTCGCGAGGCCAACTCCAGATCTCCTCCTGATGGTTGCGCGTTGCGCAGCTGCCACCAAAAACCTGCCTATGCACAGCTGCCTTGGAAGCTTGCTCGCCCAAGTTCGGCTCCTCCGCAAGGACCCTTCCGGTGGTCCTTAAGGTGTCGTTAATGCAATTTTGACCCTATATACTACAATCTAGCTATTCAAATCCTTTTTGCAAGTTCTGGACTCCATATGACCCTCCGAAACCTTCATCAAACATAGGGTTGTCAACTAGTTAAATTTCACTATTTTCAGGACGTTAAGATTTATCTTTAATCCTTTTGCTCCAATAATTCTCAAACAATTTATTTATACTTATTTAGGTGTAAAACCATCATTACTCAACATATAAGGCTCTAGTTAAGTGGTGGAAATTTCCGAGTGTGTCAATAAGCCAAGAAAGACCTAGTGAACGATGCTCATAGGTTGGCTTGTGTGGGTGTTAGATTAGAAGATTCTCCAAATGGTGGTTTTATGGTCCATCATAACTCCGAATCATCTTTAGTTGTTGAATTGAAGTCTAAGAAACACCTTGATCAACTATTGATGGAGTTGAAGGAATCGGTTCTTGGTAAGCATAATGAGTCATTCTCCTTTGGTGGGGATGGTGTCTTGAGGTATCAAAGAAGGTTATGTGTGCCCAATGTTGATGACTTGAGAAATTGGATTTTTGAGTAAGCTCATGGTTCCCGTTATTCCATCCATCCGGGTTCTACAAAGATGTATCATGACCTTAGGGGAGTGTTTTGGTGGGAAGGCTTAAAAAGGAACATAGCATAATTTGTTGCAAAATGTCCAAATTAGCAACAAGTGAATGTCGAGCACCACAATCCAAGTGGTTTACTTCAAGAAATACAGGTTCCCACTTGGAAGTGGGAAGACATAAACATGGATTTCGTGGTAGGTTTGCCTCGAACACAAAAGCGACATGATTCCATATGGGTGGTTGTGGATAGGTTGACCGAATCTGCTCATTGTATTCCCGTCAAGTCCACTTACTCGGCGAAGGACTTTGCAAGGATATTCATAGATGAGATTGTCAATCGCCATGGTATTTCGTTATTCATCATATCGGATAGGAGTGCACAATTCACATCTACATTTTGGAGGTTATTCCAAAAAGGGTTGGGTACAAAGGTGAAGCTAAGACAAACCCCAAACGGAGGGTCAAGCAGAGCGTACTATTCAAACCCTTAAGGATATGCTTAGAGCTTGTATAATTAATTTCAAGGGAATTTGGGATAAAAATTTTCCTTTGGTTGAGTTCTTGTTATAACAATAGTTACCATTCAACTATATCTAAGGCTCCTTTTGAGGCCTTGTATGATAGGAGATGTAGATCTCTAATAGGATGGTTTGAAGTGGGTGAGTCTTCACTCTTGGGTCCCGACTTGATTTATAAGACTTTGGAGATAGTTCATATGATAAGGAACCAATTGAAAACAACCTATAGCCGGCAAAAGTCTTATGTCGACCATAGGAGAAGGGATATATAATTTGAAGGGGGGAAAAAGTGTATCTAAAAGTTTCACCCATGAAAGGAGTGGTGAGATTTGGCAAGAAAGGGAAGTTGACTCCTCGTTATGTCGCCCTTATGAAATTTTGCAAAGGGTCAGCAAGGTTGCATAAGAGTTGAGATTACCTAGTTAATTGGCTTTGATTCATCCGGTGTTCCATGTCTCCATACTTAAGAAGTGTATCGGTGATCTCGAGTGCATTCTTCCTATTGAAGGTATATGTGTGGAAGAGAACCTCTCATATGAGGAGGTTCTGGTTGAAATCCTTGATAGACATGTGAAGAAGTTGAGTAACAAGAAGGTGGCTTCCGTAAAGGCGTTATAGAAGAACTACCTAGTTGAGGGAGAAACATGAGAGGTCAACGCCGACATAAAGTCCAGTTACTCTCATCTCTTTGATAGTTAAGGTTAGTTGTTCCAATTAATAATGAAAATAATGAGTTAATTAAATTTGACTTGTTTTGAAAAGATGCATATTTTTGATACATTTGTTGGTAAGAAAAACTTCATTTTAAAATGTTTTTTGCTTATTTTTGCACTCATTGTGTACTTTGTATGTTCTTTCCTTTATGAAATGATATGGAGAATGTTGATAGGTTGAATTTTGGCATATTGACTCTTTAATGTTTTAATGAGCCCATGTGGTTGTGAGAAGGAAATTCCTCATGTTGTGATTTGAGTTCTTATATGTGGTAATTGATATTTTGAATTATTTTGTGTAAATGCCATAATGTTATGATTTGAGTTGTAACTCATATTGATTTTTCATGTTGTTGGTTAGGCTGTTAGTATTGGTCAATCCTTTCCCTTCAAAAGATTTTTAGTGTCATTCAGGAACGAATGTTCCTAAGGGGGGGGGGGGATATTGTAACACTCCGAAAGTTCAAAATCTAATCTAGAGAATCACATGAGAATCCAAGGGTTGTAACACTGTTTTAAGGTCAATATTAATGTATAGAAGTCATTTAGGAAGTTTTAGATTCAAACGTCAAGGAACGTCCACGACGTCAAGAGACTAGTGAAAGGTACTAGTGTGCCTTAGCCTATTTGACGGGGTTTTAAGTGTATAAATTTGATGAGATTTGGTGGTAAGGTGTATAACATGTATTAGAGTTTATTTGGGTTGAAACGTCCGGGTATGACTCCCCAAGGACCACCCTAGGGGTCCTTGAGGATGACCCTTTCTATTTAGACCAAAAAGTTGTCATGGACAGTGTCTACCAACAAATAAAAAAGATGGATGGGGCGTGGTCGAATTGACGGGGCGTCAATTGCCTCCGTTGATCGTCACTTAACCATTTTAAAAAAAAAAACCATTTTGTCAATTCTCTGACCAAAATGACGGATGTGCACCGCGGAGGGGGGTCTTGGTCGTCGACTGACCTACAACCCGTAGGTCGGGGTCCCGTAGGTCAGAATCTGCACTTTCCTGTGAAATTTTAGTTAGTTCATTTAAATTAAGTTAGTTCACTAGGGGTTTAATTAGTGATTAGGGGTTGGTTGATTAGGTTAGTTAATTATTTATATAACCTACCCTAAGTCTAAAACCTCACTTAACACCTCTCAATTCCAAAACACAAACTGCTCTTCCTTCTCTCTACTTTCTCTCTCCCAAAAAGAAAAACTCCATTGAAGGAATAGGTCAAGGTATTAGAGCAGTAATAAGGGTGCCTTTCTCCATCATTCTTCAACAATTAACTAGGTATGGGATCCTTTCACCTTTGGGATACCTTTCCCCAAAGGATTCTTCCAAAATTGGTTTTCAAAAAGATGAATTCTTATGGGTTTCTTCCTATTACGAAATTGACTTTCTAAATTGTGTCTATGTTTTCTTTTGGTTATTATGTTTATATTGTGATGTATGATAATTCAATTATGCTAGTTCTTGATGAGTTAACCTAGTTTGTGGAATAGATTATGAAATTGACCCAAGTCCCTAACCCTAGGTTATAAACTAGTGATGAATTGATGTGTAGTGATTCAATTGAATTCAATATAGTATTAATTACTATTGTGCGATTATATTACACCAATTTTGGTTGAATTGGATGGTTGATTGTAAAACCTTTGATGATGTCTTGTGACGGAGATTAGGTAAGTCTTGTGATCTCAAACCTTTATTTCAATTATGACTACTTGTGTTCAGTGATGAAGTTATATTGAAGTATACCTTATGATAAGATTGGTTAGGGTTGGTATGATTTTGAATTGAAATATCTTGATTTATGGCTTGTGAGTTGTTGGCTAGGATGTAATGATATAAGGTTTGTGATGAATTGCCTATGTGTCTTATTATGATGTGGTGATGCAAGTGTGCTAACCTCACATGGGTGAATTGCATCGAAAGGATCTTCTCATGAAATTCCTTATGAGCTAAAGACTATGAATATATAAGGAGTAGTCTCATATGACCTATACTAAGTTATGATAATTAATGAAAGACATTTTAAAAGGGTAGCTTAGCACTGAGTGAACTAGTAGTGAGGCGTGTCACTTTCCACATAGGGAAGGTAGGTTCACTATTGTACTCATGAGATTGGAGACGATAATGCATGTAGAATAAAGAGGGTCCCAAACACATTTCCTAGTTCTTGAACTATGTTGACCACATAGGAATACTAGCTAGTGGATCCACGTAGATGCTATATTCATGTTTTGGTACTACCTTGACAAGTAGTCAACCTTATTTCGGTGTAGGGTTCCATGACACCGGATTCCACATTTTCTTATGTGGTCTATGTCGTTTAAGGCAAGATATTCTCGAAAGTAAAATGAAGTAATAAAGTGGACTCTAACTAAGATGACTTAAGGGGTTTGACTTAGTCTAGGTAGGGGCATGGGACTCTACCTATATATTGCACTAGTTGGCCTTAAGGGAAGTCTTATAAGGATGTTCTTATGTTCTCATGCTCTTATGAAGTGATTGAAATGTATTTGTTGACTTTCCATGTTGATGATACTATAAGATGTTCATTTCATGTATGAACATGCTATGGGTCTATTGATGATAAACTATGATAATGACTACTCTTAATGCTATGTTATGTGATGTTAGGCATTGCTTGTGATCCTTTATTTGGTTAGCTTGATTGAGTGAGGTTATGGGGTTGTACTTGGTCATTGCATTTGTAGACTTGATGTGGATTATGAGTAAGGGTCTTGTATGTGTTGTTATGACATAAACTCTTATACATCTTTTGTTGGTATAATATGACGTTGGAGTTGTATTGGTTATGGTTATAGTATGATATTAATCATGTTGACTTGGTTATACTTGATGATGTTAGTCTTGTGTTGAATATTCTATTGTCTTAATGATTGTGTGGTTATAGTCCTATATGAGTTCTTGATTGAGCATAAGGCTTTTCAAAGTAACTTGGCATGGTTTTGAACAAATGTCCTTTTAGCATGATTTCGATATTGTGTGTGCATATGATTCCATACTTATTACAAGTGATGTGCTAACCCTTAATTTCTCCGTTTTCCCCAACATTTTAGGTTTCAGTCGTTGAAGGGTTAGTGATGGATTTTGAAGGAAGGCTTGGATCATTTCTCCAAGTGTGGGTATGTCCTCAAGTTTCGAGGATGATGACTTTCTCTCACTCTACCTATATTACTTTGCTATAGTCTAAAGACAATCATTTCACTCTTGTTGTTTCAAGATATTGTTGTAAGCCCTAAGTGGCATTTATACTTTTGTGTAAGAGCTATGGCCACATTGTTCTATTTTGTTTACATGGTTTATTATAAGACATCCCTGTTAAGACTATATTATGTATGTTGACTATATTTGGCATAAAAATAGAATACTATGTAATCTTCTTATACAAGGAGTCTGTGTATACTCGTTATGAATATATTATGTGTAAGAGAGTTGTATAAGTAAACCTCATGAAGTAAATGTGCATGGAAAGTTCTAAATTTTCAACACTTTTTAACCGATGAATGTTATGACAAATGCTAAGAGGCTAGTCTTAGTCCTCACCGAGGACGACGAAGCCGGTTACGTCTAGGGGGTACTTCTCGGATGTGACACTAGTGCTACTCATGATCTCATTACTCATGCTACTCTTTTAGCTGAAAATCATACCCAAGCTCTAAATAACTTCTTAAAAATGACCTCAACTGAAACAAGGCTTAACGTAAAGAGTACAACTCACTTTTAGCTCAAACGCACGATTCAAATTAATATGGGTGCATTCCTCATAAACTTAACACTTAACATACTCTTGGACTTCTATTAAGCCCCTCTACAATCTAATGACTTTCTCAAGACTCTTGCTAAGAACAACTCATCGATAATGATCTTTAAACTTTTCTTTTCAACCACCTCTAGTATGATGGCTAGTAAAATTAATATGAGAACCCATGAGTTAGAATAGATCTTTATGACCTAGCTCTTTTGCAAGATTAAGAGTATGAAAGAAGGGAAACTTTTCTTAAATCTCTGTAGTCCATCTTTTATAGAAGTGGGGCTCTCACAACCATAAAAAAGATCCTACCTTACACGACTTCATAGACACCCTAGGACACTTAAACTATAATGTCTGATACCAAATTTGTTACGACCCGAGTTTACACCCTGGACGTGGCCGACACTCAAGAACTATTGTTGGTTCCAAAGCGAACCCTTATCCTGGTTGGCTACAAACGAATACTAACTTAAGCATGCAAAATCTTAAAAAAAAATAATGAAACTAAAATAGAAAGATTTAACTCAATAAAAAACGCTTAATAAAAATAAGATATTCAACTCACCATAAAAACATGCAACTTAAGTCTTTAAAACATTTAATAACATAAATGAGTAATACAGACTTCTTAACTAAACTAATCACCTATGAAGCCTCTAATTGATAAAAATGGAAATTGGGACAATACCCACAACATCCTTACTGAACTAAAAAGTAAAGGAAATCCTCCAGAAGCTAGGAGGCTCAACATAGCTAACTCAAGCTCTCAGATGTATCAACGATGCTCCTATTGATGATCCAGAATACCTGTGTGTACATCATAAGAAGATGCAGGCCAAGTGGCTCAGTACGTGGAATGTACGAGCATATAAGGGGAATTCTAAAACAAAACAACTTGAACTTGATGAAAAATAAACATGCTTAACTTTTGTTGAACTCACTCAACTCAAATCAACTAAAAATATAAGATACTCAACTCCAAGATATGAAAGGTACTCAACTTTAAATACTCATATCAATATACTCAACTCAGGATACTTAACTGAACTCATTTCATTATAAAGCAATTTAACAACAAGTACAATATAAAGAAAAGTTTTTTAAAATGTGACGTCAACTCGGTGTCATAATATCATAAAAGACATATCATGCTTCCTCTCAAAGTCTGTTTGTTCAAGGCCTGAATGAAGTCTCATACCCCCATTCATACTAAGCAGGACCCCTTGAGGAACCATGCAAATACTGATGCAGGAGTTTTTTTAACCAACAACCATCACTAAGAGTTATAGTGATGATACAACATTTTACCTCGCGCTGCCAAGGACCGACCTATAACTTGTCATCAGTATAGGAAGCTATATTAACATAGTAGATCCACTAGCTTAACTTATATTATCATCAAAAAAGCATGATCCACTAATATCCATGATGTGGTTTATGGAGACTTGAGTTATTATGAACTTGCATCCCCCATATCGGTGCTCAATACTACTCTCAAAATTATACTTAGCTCATGTGCTTTTAAAATAACTTCTTTCTTTAGGTTGAGATAATTAGTCAACACTTTGCTTTAAAAGCTCTCTTGGAATCGATGTTCTATATTCTTGATAAAAAACTCTTTTGGAATCCCTAGTTTCCACTTATCTTAAACATGAAAACATTTATAAATTCTTTAGGAATACTTAGTTTCTTATGAATTTTTGAGAAGTGAACTCAACTCTTTACTCTTATCTTAAATTGAAACTTTTAGTTTTAAAACAAACTTAAAATGTTTGTAAAAGACTTTGAGAACATTATAAACTTTGCTTTGACTTGTTTCTTCACTTCTAAACTTGACTCTTAGCTTTCCTTGAATTGAAGTATGGAATGAAGGTTCATGATATCATATTTAAGGATTATTTCGTGATTTTCAACTTGGTGAGTTCATGCAAAATTATTAGCATGAACTACTCAACTCGAGTACTCAAAGGTACTCCTCATCTCAAGATTGTTCAACTTATAGGGTTCATGTGAAATTATGGGCATGAACAATTCAACGCAAGGACTTCAAGGGTAACATGTAAAAGTCCCATGATTAGAAATATAATTTCAAAGTAGATTAGTAACTCAATACTCAAGACTTACAACTTGAAGATACTACTCCTCTCAAAGGTACTCAACCGATGGGTTCATGTGGAAGTTGTGGGCATGAAAAAATCAACTCAAAAGCCTACATATTGCATGGAACTCATGTATGTGACTCTTATCATTCTCTTATTTATTTTCTCAAAACTTAGTTCAAGTCAATGATGGATCTCAAAGAATTCAGAATTGGACTTTAAGAATTTCTTGAACTCTACTCTTAACTCTCCATTGAATGTGAATTATAAATTCAGGAGTTTTGGTTCATGACATGGAGGATCTCATGATGAAAAGGTAGACTCATGAATAAATTATCTTTTTTCTGATATTCAATTGCTTGAGTCTTGAAACAAGTTACTAGAAGTTGTAGAAGACTTCTCAAAAGAATTCTCTCAAAAGGTTCGGAAGAACTCTTAAAACATAATATTAACTTTAACTTGAATTTGAATTATTAATTCAAGGTTATGATTAATGTTATGAATGATTTCTAACTGTTTAGAAGTGGTTTATAGTGTTTAGAATCAAAATCAGTGAATATACACTTTAAATAAGCTGAAACGGGACAACCGATGGAAAAGAAGTTGAGGCAGATGACCCTAGCGCATTCGAAATGCCGGGCGCCAGCCCCTAAAGTCAAAGACATCATTTGGGCGCATTGGCCCAGACCTTTGGGAGAATCTAGGGCCTCCCCACGCAAGCTTTCGGCAAATTTTGTCTCTCGTTTTCTGACCATAAATCATTTTTAATTGATTTATTTTCTCAAATTTTCCTTAGATTCAGTGATCCAATCTGAGTACACACTAATACACTCAAAACAACACTCCAAAAAGTAACTTTCATCTTCACAAATAATCAAAACCCCAATAAGACAAGATTTATAACGAATCTCAAGAAGACCTATCAAGAATTTAAATCATTCAACTTTTTGAGAATAAAATTATGCCTAAAATAACATGTTTGGCGTGTGGGTGAAAAAATCCAACACTATGGAAGCTTACATACCTCTCATTTCATGTTTATTCAGCTACTGGAGTCCTAAATGGACCAAGTGTTGTCTTGTCTCTACCCACACCAAGAAGGTGAGTTGCCTTATGAAAACGAGTCAAATCCCACTAAAGAAACTTAAGTGGGGACTTGTGTCGTACCACAATTTTAACTAAGGCGCTTCTTGGGAGGCAACCCAAGTCTTATCGCTTTATTTTTATTTTAGAAATAATTTTGTGTTGATTATGTAGGTTTAAGTGTGGAATTTATCTGAAAAGTGCAGATTGGCGAGCTAGAAAGTCTAGTCGACGACTCGCCAAAGAGGTGGGCGAGCCCGACTTAGAGCATTGTTGAACACGAGAGCTTTTGAAATAGGATTCTATAGAACTCGTTGACCCAGGAACAAATTGGCGAAATACTAACAAGGTTGATGATCCCAATTTAATCCGCCGTTCGATCCCCCATATTAACTGGAGGTCCTGTAATACTCGGCCAGGAAAGTTCCCACTCGGCGAGCAAAACTTATGTCACCAAATAGGAGAGAACTAGACGGTTTTTAAAGGCCAAAGGTTTAAACTTTTAAACTCTTTCATTTTCCCTCACTTTTGAACTTCTTAAACTCACACCCGCGTAATTTTTTCTATGTTTTTGCATTTTTATCACCTTTTAGTCGTTAAGTTTGTGTAGGGAGTTGGATTTCTTTGCCGCCTAGCTTTTCAAAGTTTTGAATCGGCATCAAAGGTTGTTTTCGAACCCCAAATTTACACTTAGCAATTTTTACTCATATGCAATGATTGTTTATCTTAGTGATCTATGCTGGGCCACTCTGATAGTAATTGTATGCTTGTTCTCCTGTTGTAATTCGAATATCATATCCGTAATTCCTTAATCAGTTTTTCCCTAATTTTTCATTCTTAGCATTATTAAAATTATTGGGTGTGTCTTTGTTGTTATTGGGTCTAGTCAGGTGAAGTATAAGTAACCCGCGTTTGTGCCAAATGACGTAATTTTCCCAATAATGGAGCAGTTTACATCATTCTTAAGGGAAAAATTGTCAAATAGCCAAATTTGGCAAAATTGGGAGAAGCTTGAGTATCCCAGGGGCAGGGGTGTATTGGTTCTTAGTTTAATTGAAATGGTGCAGGTTTTGATTTTGTTTTCGGGGGATGTGGGGTTGAATTTAGAGGTTAAGGTTGAAGGTAGGCAAGTTGAGCCATTTGGCAAGATTGGTCGAGCTCGCCGAACCACTCAGCGGTTCTCCAAAGTTCCCCTTATCGTCCTTGAGTAAGAATCTGTAAATTTTGGCGAGAAGTCTGAGTTCACCGAGTGCACTTGGCAACTCATCGAAGGTCTTTCTTCATCGCCCTTTTGTGCGCCCCTAATCCCTAAAAGCTTTGTAAGTTTTGACGGGCTAATAGTTGTTTGTTCGAATGGTGTGGGTGATATGCCGAAAAGACTTTCCTATCACCAACATGCAAAATTTTTTGGGAAATTTTGAAACAATCCTTTTGGCGAGCCCGATCTGGCTCGCCAAAGAGATTCGGCTACTCACCGACTGGTTCGGCGAGTCTTTTTGCAACTTTTTTCTTCTGTACTTTTGCTTGAATGATTTTAACTTTTTTTTATGTGCATCAGATTTGGCAAGAACTAACCTTGACGTGCCACCCCGTAAAAGAGCACTGGGTATTGTGAGAATAGACATGGGGAGACTTCTAATGTGACGACATCGAAAGTTGAGGTTGTGAATCTGAGAAAGGATGTAGACTATCTCAAGTCTACAGACTTTAATTCACTATTGGAGCATATAGATTATATGGATGCCCTACAGACTTTTGAGATTCCTCTAGCCACCACTGGAGATGCACATCAGAATGATATACCAGTTGGTGAGTTGGAGGCACAGACAAACAAGGAGCAGATTGAGGTGAGAGTGGAGAGCATACATAGAGACCTGCCAGATCTGGAAGAGACTATTGCACAATCAGTAATTCAGACATTGCTGACAGAGACGTCCAGGAAAGGCCTTAGTGGAGTTGGTATTGCTTCTTAGGTAACTCCACGCATTGATGCCCAAGATTTTACTATTGCATCGGGCATTGATGCCCCGACAGATGGAGCGAGTGTTTAGATAGGATCCTTTTGACCTCCCACTCTGTCTTCTTTTATTGACTATTTTAGTACTTTCTTGCATTTGAGGAAAATAGCATTTGTTTTGTGGTGGGGTGAGGCCCACCTTTTGTAATTATTGGGTTGTTCATATATAAGGTTTTTGAGCTGTATATTGTGTTTTGACACTTTTTATGGATAGTTGAGCTTGTGGCTCCTTTTTGTAATTGTAAATGTTTTTGGACCCTTCTAAAAGTTTTGTGCCACCTCTTGATTGTGTTTGAATGTGTTTCTTCTCTTGAAAATTTGAGTATAGTCTTGATCAATACCGATGACTTGAATAGTGCTCATAATCGAATAAAAATGAATGTGCGACTATGATGAATTCAGATGAAGTTGCAAAGGCAATATGAACTTTTTGCATCTCGTTATGACTAGCCAGGTCTCTTGTGATGAGCATTGAACACTAACAAAAGTGTTGAGTCTTGTTTGACATTGGTGTAAATGTCTTTTGTGATGAGCTTACCATGAACCATGTGTGATGACACCTAAAATTTGCCTCGATGGTTTGATTGACTAAGTGATGCGAGCTCTTGAGATAATCTTAGGCAACTATTGAAGAGTAAAACGATTTGACATTATACCTTTTTTGTGGCCTACCTTGTGAGTGTGATCTTTGGTTGAACATCCTTTGAGCCTTAACACTTTTATTGGAAGAAACTTGATGCAGTTGTGACCTTTCTTTATTCCTTCACCCATAATCCTCATGATCTGTGGTTGGTTTGAATAGTCAACTTAGGCCAAAAGCCTAAGTTGGGTTGATGTGGATAGAGAAGGAAAATCAAGATATGCAAAGAAGTCCCTCTTTGAGCCATGATTGTGAAAAAGATGGAACCCGTCCATTTAAAAAATATGAAAAATGAAAATGAAAAAGACTGAAAAAAGTTGCAAAAGAAAATGGGGTATCCGTTATTCCATGGGAAGTGAATAATAGGGTGACTTTTGAGCATGAATGAGAATGATGAAGATAAGGGAATAAAGTGTTGTTCATACCATATTTCATGAGGACAACATCCACTGAGCCTAAATGATCATACCTTTACACTCAATCTCGTTACAAGCCTTGAAAGACATTTTTGATCTTGAGTGAGCTTAAACAAGTGTTGATTGGAAAATAAGGGCAAACCTATGGGTGAATCATGCATGTGTTTATCTTTGTGAGAGTGAGTTATTTTTCATTTCGAAACTATAAATTGTTGAACCATTGTGTGTGAACATAGAATCAACTTTGTGTGAGGGCAATTGAGTACCTTTTTTGAGCTTGAACTTGCATTTAAAGCAAGTATTGTGAACTTGAGAATCTTTGATAATGGTGAATCACAACTTGAATCTTTGAGTGCATAGTTGATCATTGCATGAGTAAGTTGAGTCTTTTTTTCGCATTTATGATTTGATGTTGTGTACCACTGTTTGAGACGTCCTTTTTGAACTGTTGAACTTGGGTTTTACTTGAGGACAATCAAAAGTTTAAGTTGGGGGTGTTGATGAGTCCAGGATTTGGACTCATTTAGGGCTTTATTTGGATAGTTTTAGTGTTCTCAAATGCTTATTTTGTGTAAATTATTTGAATTGAGGAACAAAGCAACGATACTAATGGGCAAAAAGGAACAAGGCAACTGAACGAATGAAGAAAAGAAGACATGTTGATCGCCTAATCCATTGGGCAAGTCGCTGAATGGATATTATCTCGCCTAAAATTCCTGTGTGCCAAGGCTTGAAGAAAAAAAAAGTCGGCGAGAGAAAGGAGCAGTTAGAGTGTCGTCGAACGGTCACAATACAGTGCTGGATCATCCAAAGTTATAGAACTTGAGGATGCTGAAGGTCAAACCAAAAAGGTGATAGAACTGACTAAAAGAGGATTGTCGAGCTTATCGACGATCCCGACTTACTGCACTAAATGGTCCTTCCTAGCATATTTTTGGAGACTATAAATACATTTTCAAACATTATTTTTAGTATCAAATTTCAATCTGAACAGTCATTAGAGTAATTTTTGTGTTTGAACTTTGAGTGTTGAGACTTAGTTTCTAGCTTTGAAGAATTGAAGTTCTCTGTTTTTGAGAAGTTGAAAGTGGGTCTTTGGGATTCTTCAATTTTGACCTTTGTAAATACGAAATTAATCTTACCTAGTTGATGGAAACATAATTTGATAACGATATCTATATTTTTATGATGTCTAGCTAAAGCCCCAATTCTTGGGGTGTGATTATGTGACTACTGTTGACACCCAATTTTGGATTAACATTTTCAAAATTCATGACTTTATTTATTTAATATTTCAAAATAATTTTTTTAATAATTTTAAATAACTATCCTTATTTATCAAAATTTAGAAATTTTTATTAATTAATTATAAAATTACATTTTTACATGTCATTAGTTACGTTCATTATATTTTTTTAAATATTCATTTTATTTATTACATTGGTTAATATTCATTTTGATATTTTGCACAGTCTAGAAATCCATTCAAATACAAACATAATTTTCATACACAGATATTTTATCGGGATAATTATAGAGAATGGCAAACTAATAAAGGTAATTAAATGGAGTAACTTACCTTTCTTTTGTTCTCTTTTATAAGCAAACTCTCGGTCAATTTGCTATATTAGGACCCACAAAATTGTATAAAATATATCCCCAAAATTAAAACCTTCCTTTTTCTCTTTTCCCTTCATATTATACAATCTCTTCTACTTTCCTTCAATTTCTCCTTAATGTTCTCCAGAAATTCAATTTCAAAATTCAAACTTCTCTAGCACGTCCTTGCGGTTTTCAAAAGTATTTCAAAACTTTCAGGTACCGCCAAAAATTCATCTAATGTTGACAATTTTTGTTAATTTTTTTTTTATTTTTTCAAACTACCTTTTCCCTCCACTTCATAATCCATTCAGATATTTGTGAATAACATGAGTGTGTTGCTTTCTTCAATTTTGGGTTTAATCACGTTCGTATCAATCCATAGTTGCATTGCAATGACATTATACAACTCATTATACGGTGAACTTTCATTAATAATCACCCCCTCAATTGTATAATCGACATAACAATTGTCATTGTCCCATCTACCAGAATGCATAACCAAAATAGCCAATGAAGCTATTTTCAGAAGTTCTGTGTAAAAAATTAAATTATGTACATATACATTTGTAAGCTTAAGAGTTTCAACAACAAACAGAACATTTATTTATAAAAATTCTAGCAACTTCAGTTTTTTACTTATAGACATTTTTAAATTATATCAAAATCCTTTATATCACAAAATCAAAGTTTTATACAATTCACCCAAAAACACTAAATACGTATATGTATATAACTGAAAAATTCGTATACATACAAAACAGTTCTATACAATTATACAATTCACCAAAAACACTAAATCAATATATTTATATAACTGACAGATTCGAATAAACATACAACAGTTTGATACACTTATACAATTCACAGAAAAAACACTAAACATGATATGTATATAATTCGTATAAACATTCAACAGTTCCATATACTTATTCAATTCACCAAAAAAATACTAGATGGATATATGTATATAACTAACAGATTCGAATTAACATACAACAACCTCATACACTTATACAATTCACCCAAAATCAACTAAATCGGTATATGTATATAATTCGTATAAATATTCATATGCTTCATATACTTATACATATTATGAATATCCAAAAAAAAAACAGGATGAAGATGTAAAACACAACAGTTTCATACATGGACTCAACGAATCTCATATCACATATACAGTTCCAAACACAAAAAATACTGTGAAATCAACGTATCATAGATCAGAAATTCAAAATAATCAACAAGTTTATCACAATTTTTTTCTAAATTTCAAAATTAACTATTCAAATTAATTAGGGACAAAATATACACATCTCAAATATACATTCAACTGAATTGATAAAAGTGAAAAGGGAAATCTGATTTTGAACACCATTATCGACAAAAATAAAAACAAAATCAGATATGTTTTCTCCATGAAATTGCCTCCTGTTTCTATCTCTGAAATCAAATATATCTCACTTGTTTTATACCTTCAATAGCTTGATCGATTTCTGAACTGACTACAATGGAGCGATTTCGGTTGAAGGAGACGAAGAAGGTATGAAACTGAAACATTGTTCGCGTGAATTCTGAAATCTTTTTCCTTATTTATCAAACAAATTATACCGCTTTTTTCTAAATATTTAAAATGTATAAATGGCGTCTAAGATTATACAGAAAAAGACATTCGTAGTAAACTCAAATTTTTCTATGGAACGCAATTTTGAAAAGTTAGTCATAGCCTAAAATTAAGAATTTTATTTTGCTATATGTCAAATTTGTCCTATTTTATCAACCAACAATTTTTGGGTCACAATCTCAAACTCATAACTTAAGCTCATTTTTTAACAATTTAATAAGGGTAAATCACATAAGTATGCTAGATTATAAGAATATTTACCATTTATGTCAACATAATTTATGAACTGAATATAACATTTTTTTGAATTAAGAAAGTTGTACGGTCTTCGCCTCTTTCTCAATCCTTTTTCTCTTTTTTTTATTCTTCTGCTTGTTCGACTCTTTCTTTCTTTCTTTCTTTCTTTCTTTTTACTCTTCTGCTTTTTCCTCTCTTTCTTCTTCTTCTTTACTCTTACTTTTTGTCTCTTTCTCTGGTTTTATTTATCTTCCTTCTCTCTCTTTTTTTATAAAATTTATTGTTCTTTTCTTTAAACTTTTCATCTAAATAACTATATTCCTCAAATAAGTTTTTGTCCATATCACTATTTTAATTCAAAAATAAGATGAAAAGACTAAAGAGGAACAAAAAGACCGCAAATTTGTATAAAATCATGTTTTTAAGAATAAATTCCAAATCTTGAAAATTACAGAAGCAATAGTTCACCATTGATTGTCATTATAAAGATTCAAATTTTGAATTTATTATTTGAATTTTACGAATTTGTGATGAGTTTGAATAGGTAGTTCCTACAAATAATTGAAAATATCGTTTTCAGTTTATATCTCAATTTTAAGAGGGTTTGGTTAAGTTTATAATTGATTTTAGGAGAAATATTAAATTGAAATGAATTAAATATAGCATTAAAATTGTCTTGTATTAAAGTTGAATTCAATAATAAAATTTTAATGCAAATTTAATTCATTTTGAAATTTTGTGATTGATTTGTTATTATTGGATACTTGTTTAGTTAATTATTGTTATAAAATCTAAACTCATAATACTATAATCATAAAGAGAAGAAGACAAGAGAAGTAGATTAAAGAAAAGGAATTTTCTTCTTATTCAAGTGTATGTAAGTCTCATATGTATATCATACAATAGTGAATGAANAACATTATTAGAATAGAAGAGTGACACTACCCTTATCAACATAACATAATAATCTAGTCATTACATTACTTTAAGAATAACTTAACATAAGAAATCCTTGAATCATAAGGATCACTTTCTTGAGCTTGGGAAACGCACATCAAGCCCTTCACTTTGGACATCCTTTAAGCATCCATAACCTACACTTTTTGTAAAAAGAAGAAGAATGGCGCTAGTACAAAAATGCACTATGTGTGGCAACCATGCAAAACATTCATTTAAAAGGTTACCTCTTGTCAATTTGCATATTTGTGTTGTTGTTGTTTAAGCCGTTAAATACACTTGTGTAACTCGTCCACTTGTACGGATTGTTTGATCACTTTGCATTCTTGTTGGAAATTTGTCTATCTTGTGGCTGTGATTTTTCACTATTGGAATGCCTCTTGATTCGGATCATTTTCCATCTTGATTTTGGATTTCTAGTTTGTCTTAAGTATGGGAGTTTTCCCTTTTAAGTACGAACTAGAAAGCCACTTTTATTATTGTTCTTGGTTCTCTTGTTTATTGGGCTCTGACCCTTCTTGATACAGGGTGTTGGCCCTTCTTGATACCTGCTCGTGCTAAGTGTTACAACATGATGTGTATATTGAGTGAGTCTTGTTATTTAACCTCTTGGAAAATTGTACTATGAACGCTATTGACATTTGGAGCTTCAATCATTCACCTTGATTCTCTTTGTATATTGTTTACTTGATTTACCTATTATATATCAATTATGTTTCCCTTGACTTGATAATGATGACTTTATGAATCTAAGGGAGACGGATCTATAGTTTTTGCACCACAAAGTGTCACGACCCAAAACGAGCCGCGAGTGGCACCCACACTTATTCTACTAGGTGAGCGAACCAACNTGAAAGAATGGAGTTTTCCTAAAGTCCTATAGCCTCTCAAATAAAAGTTAGGGCGTCCCCCTACCGTTCCTCAAGACTCTACTAGACTCGTTCTTGTGTGATGAGGCCAACGNACCTTACTAGCAAAAACCCTGTGGGGAAAAATTCTAGTGAAGGAAAAAGAGTACACATATCTTTTGATACGCACTATTTGTTGCCTCATTAAAAACCNCGCTCTGATACAAAGTTTGTCACGACCCAAAACGAGCCGCGAGTGGCACCCACATTTATCCTACTAGGTGAGAGAACCAACCAATCTAAACCCCAACTTTACCAGTATATCAATTATGAATAGCAAAAATAACGCGGAAGATCAAAAACTTATTAACGTAATCACTTAAATAACTTCTAATGTTTAATACTGATTATCCCCAAAATCTGGAAGTCATCACATCAAGAACATCTATCCTCAAATTACCAAGTCTAAGAGTATTTAAGAAAACAAAATAAGTAAAAAGATGGTCCATGTCCGAACTTCAAAGACATCAAGATGTGAAGGAGAGAATCCAGCACGAGCTAGGAATAATAGCTCACCCTGAACTCTGATGTGCTGAAGACTGGCTAGAGCTAAGGGCGAGTCGAAGTCGATGGTACACTTGCTGCACTCCACAAAATAACAAAGAAGAAAATACAAGTATGGGTCAGTACAAGGAACACGTACTGAGTAGGTATCATCGGCCAACTCAAAATAGAAATCAGTATATATTAAACAATAGTATAAAATCAACTACAATACTTAACAGGTAGCAAGCAATAACACATGTACCATTGACAACAACACCATGATAGGTACACCCTCAATCACAACATCAAGCACACCTATGAGAACTCAGGCCTCCACACCCTACTCATTTGGGAAATAGGTTCTTTGAGATTAAGTATATTAAGTTACTTCGAGATTTCTTTCCTTTAATGTTACTGTGTCGGAACGTGACACTCCGATCCCATATATCGTTTCGGAATGTGACACTCCGATCCCATAATACCGTGTCGGAACGTGACACTCCGATCCAATAATACCGTGTCGGAACGTTACACTCCGATCCAATAATACCGTGTCGGAACGTGACACTTCGATCCAATTATCTCATCATTTTTATATCATCAAGCCTTCTTTATTCAAGGCGTCATTTTTAATAGAGAGGATTCAAGATTAGAAATTCAACA
>NC_028647.1:54694531-54721582 GCF_001406875.1 Solanum pennellii | reverse complement strand
AACTTATTAATGTAACCAAGTAAATAAGCTTCTAAACTTTAACACTTATTATCCCCAAAATCTGGAAGTCATCACATCATGAACATCTATCCTCAAATTACCAAGTCTAAGAGTATTTAAGAAAACAAAATAAGTAAAAAGATGGTCCATGTCCGAACTTCAAATACATCAAGATGTGAAGGAGAGAATCCAGCACGAGCTAGGAATAATAGCTCACCCCGAACTCTGATGTGCTGAAGACTGGCTAGAGCTGAGGGCGAGTCGAAGTCGATGGTACACTTGCTGCACTCCACAAAATAACAAAGAAGAAAACACAAGTAGGGGTCAGTACAAGGAACACGTACTGAGTAGGTATCATCGGCCAACTCAAAATAGAAATCAGTATATATTAAACAATAGCATAAAATCAACTACAATACTTAACAGGTAGCAAGCAACAAACACATGAACCATTGACAACAACACCATAATAGGTACACCCTCAATCACAACGTCAAGCACACCTATGAGGACTCAGGCCTCCACACCATACTCATTTGGGAAATAGGTTCTTTGAGTTCGAGTATATTAAGTTAATTCAAGATTACTTTCCTTTAATGTTATTGTGTCGGAACGTGACACTCCGATCCCATATATCGTGTCGGAACGTGACACTCCGATCCCATAATACCGTGTCGGAACGTGACACTCCGATCCAATAATACCGTGTCGGAACGTGACACTCCGATCCAATAATACCGTGTCGGAACGTGACACTCCGATCCAATTATCTCATCATTTTTATTTCATCAAGCCTTCTTTATTCAAGGTGTTATTTTTAATAAAGAGGATTCAAGATTAGAAATTCAACACTCTCATAATTTTAGGCCAACCACAAACCACACAATCAAAAACATACAACCACACAATCAAGTACATAGGAGACTTTACAATATCATTCAATACATATCAATTGCTATTTAGAGTTTATCTATCACATAGAAATAAACCATAACCTACCTCCACCGAAGAACCGAAATCAAGCAAGCGACCTCTCCAATGCCTTTGCCTTCCTCAGTGCCTATGAACCTTTTCAATCTGAAGTCTAAGTCGCTTGCTTTCTTCTATCGTTCACGCTCTCTCTTTTGTTCTCCTCTTCTGCTCTTTTTAATTTTCTTCTACAGATTCTTTTTACCCTAATTGTCATATAATCAATTATAAAAATTGATAAAAGTAACCCACTATTTATTTCACTATTATCTTCTTTAACCACCAACTAAATAAATTATTAAAATTACCCCACTAATTTCATAATTATAATTATGAATATTCCAAAACACCCATTTAAAATTTAGCGGAAATCTGACCAAGTCAGGGTTACGCAGCTTGTGACGGTCCGTCATATCTACGACGGTCCGTGCTGCAAGTCCGTCGTGAAGTTCAGAGAGACGATTCCGTACCCAGACTCCAAAAATTGAAGTGTTTTGGAACGAAGACCCTGTGACGGTCCGTAGTATCCATGACGGTCCGTCCTGCAGGTCCGTCCTGAAGTTCAGAAAAGTAACTCCAGTACCCCGATTCCCAGAGTTGAAGTGTTTTGGAACGAAGGCCCTCGACGATCCGTCGTGCCTATGACGGTTCGTCCTACTTGTCGTCGAGGGTAATGAGAAGAGCAGCAGAAGAAACTAAACAAGTGTGGGTCGACGGAGTCCATCACGGGCCGTCGTGATCAGGACGGTCCGTCGCGTGGTCCGTCGACCCAGTCATTTTTCATCAAAAAAAATTCTAATGTTCGAACCTACTAAACAGGTTGTTACAGTGCAACGCGTATTATACTCCCCCTGATTAAAACATCACTTAGTTTCTTGTGATGATGTCTCCAATCTTCGTACATTGTGGTTGGTATATTCTTTTTTCAAAGAAAAACCACACATTTCTTGAATATGGTGTGTCATTTATCTCAACCAGACGCACTTTTGACTTGTTTCATGGAGGGCTTTTATTTCTGTGTAGCAACATTTGCTTTATTGATTGCCAGGATATTATTGTGCCTCCACATGAAAATAAATAGCGTGTTTGAGATCGTGCTTTATACGGATCAGATAAATATTCTGCATCTGCATAAACAATCAATTTTGTCTTGGATTCCTCGGAATAGGATAAATCCATAACTATGGTCCTTCGAGGATATTCAATCATGTGCTCAACACCATTTTAATGTCCTTTTATCACGGAGAAACTAAATCTTGTCAGTAAATTTACTGCAAAATAAATATCTGGTCAAATATTGTTAGTAAGATGCACTAGTGCCCTGATTGCACCAACATATAGAGTTTCATCACCAAGAAACTCTTCATCCTTCTTTTGAGATCAAACTGAATCATCATTTATGTCAACTGATCTCATAATCATTGGGGTACTCAATGAATGCGATTTATCCATATAAAATTGCATCAAAACTTTTCAGTGTATGTGCACTGTTAGACAAATATTTTATTTGTCAAATTATCAATCTGTAGGTTAAGACAAAATTTTGTCTTACCAAGGCCTGTTCATAAAAAAAATACAAGGACAATTAGGGTCATTTCTTTTGTACCCTTTTTCTTCCTTGACTATTTCAATCCATATAAGGATTCTTGAAGCTTTATTGAAAAAGATTCTTTCAAACTCTTATATGCTTCAGACACCTCGATTGTTTCAAGGATTTTCATATAACCTTCATTGTCTAGCTAGACATTACAATTATTCATTACATGCATTCAAGTTTTTCATATGTTGCCAGATCAAAACAAACCTCATTGCATCCACCAAAGGAGAAAACATCTCCAATAATGTCAGGATTTTTGCGATAAACCTTTATGCCCCAAGGCACAAACCGTATTTGATATCTTACGGTTATACTATCACATAATAATTTATTTGTACCCCACTGACATTATACCTTGATTTATGGACTACCAGTCCAAAATGTCACTTTTCTAAGTGAAACAAAATATACTTGAATTGTGCATTTTACTTGGCCAACCATTTATCTGTCCACACTATATGACAGATTTGAATTCAAGATCCTCGTCACAATTTATATCATTGAGTGCTACCTAATATCAAAGATACCGTCGACGGTTATTTGATATCGATTCTAACAAGACATAACTTATCGAGATCTCTTCATTTTTCATTATTTCAGGTACCTGAACCTTTTTCAAGATTTTATGAAGTGTTATGTCAATGTGCTCTTTTATAGCACTTGCCTCATTATCATGACCATATTGATCATTTACTCCTTCCTACTTCAAGGAATTTTATATTTGGAATCAATTAGTCTATTACGCTTTCGGCGTATCATAGGCGTATCATAGACTCTGTCCTTCAAAGACTTCACATTGGAGCATTTGTAGCTGAATTATATCATAGGGTCAGTGCATTCATCTGGCAACTGATTCGCAACATTATGCAACTGAATTATCCCTTGAACTTTCAGTTCACATATTTATTTAACGAGGATCTAGATAATTCATAATTAACCTCACACATAATTTTCAGCTGTCAATCATCTCTCCCCTTAATGTTAGAAAATCTAACATTCATTCCAACCTTATTTGGAAGTTCATCTTTGTGCGTGGTGGAGCAATTAAATCATAACCGCACATTCAACATTTTAGATGAAAATTATATGGTTCCTGACCCTGAACCAATTTTAATGGGGAAACCTTGTTGGTTTGATGCATACATGTGTTGCTACATGTTAAATAAAATTATCTCATACCAAATCTAGTTGGGAGTTTTGTTCTCATAACCATGATTTAGCTATAATTGGAGGCATCCAATTTTTGCTAAATCAACCAGCATTATCAATATAATTTCATAGTTTGGAACTGTGCTCTTAATTTTAACAATTCGAGCAAACAAGCTTACAAAAACCAATTTGTAAGTTGACAACAAAATACATGTGACCATCGCATAGATGCATCAATCATATAGTTGCAAATGATCCACATGACAGGTGAATGGTCCCATATTCACCTTTTTATATGTTCCAAAAATTTTAGGGGATTACAATCCCAACCTCAGTTGGTACAATGATCATTTTATCAAGAGAACAAGCAACACAAGAGAATTCTTGAAATTTTTTTATTTCTTCATCATATAAATCACCTGAATTCTTAATTACGTTTGTATCACATTTAATCGGAATGGTCAACCAGTCATGCCAACTGATCTTTATTTTAGTACACTTATAATTTACTTTTACATGTGATTTCATCAGCATGTACATGTTTGTATGGAATAAACAAGAAGAAAAGTGGGGTAATCTTTTAAATAAATATTTATAATCCTCTTCGGTTGTAGTGATTTATAGTCTCAATATTTATTTTCAATTCATTCGAAACTTAAAAAATTTCTTTTGAGACTTGCTACAACCCCAATATTATTCCTCTGATAATAGCACAACTCGATAGAGCTTGCAATTAATTTTGTGTACTATCACATATTCCATGACACCATCCTTATGGTGAACATCTCCTCAAGGAGAAATTATATCATTATTGTCATGGTTAAAATTATTACGAGCAAGACATGTTTCTTGCTTTTCTTTTGTTGTACTATAGGTACACAACCAATGAAAAATTTGTATTGTCACACAGTGTATTTGATCATGACGACAACCTTTATAGGCAAGACTTATTTATTTCTTTTTTCCCTTTCGGTAGTTCATAACAAACACACCGTAATATTCATGACGTATAAACGTACACGACAATTGACCATTCATGTCAAATAAAATTTATTTATTTTTCTTAAAACTTCCGTAGAGGTGTGTTTTGACATATATCATTTTTCTCAAACCTCCCATAGAGGTGAGTTGTGGCATACATTCAACCCATAATGATTTTATCACATCTCGACCCATTCTCTTATAGAATAATCGAGCATTCACGATACTCATCACAAGTCACATTCTCTTCAAGGAATAGACTAATCATTTATATGTACTTCATAAATTTGCATTATAAGTACATTGTCATGATTTTAAAATTCATCATATTTCCATTATACACCTCAACATCACTTTGAAAGATCAAGTGTACCATCACTTTATTTTCTTGTCTCTTGATGGAGGATTTATAAAGTTGTCAAATTATTGGGTCGACAACATTCACAAGTCTAATGACCTTTCTACCATTTTGATAATAAAAATTGCCTTCACATTTTGAAGGACTATTTGAAGAACCAATAGTATTATTCCTTTTATAATTACCACAACGATGACTATTATAATTTCGTCATTTTATGCCCCTTTTCATATCGTTGATCATTTGTCATCTTTCAGACTAACTATTTACTGCTACCACATTCATACGATAGAATGGAGCAAGTGAATATGCGATTTCAAAATTATTATATGTTGCTACAACATTCTTTTTAAGAAATGGAGCAAATTCAATAGGACGAATTTCAAGACTTTTCATCAAAAATATATTATTTTTCTTAGTCATCATTTTATCATCGCTATGGTGCATTGGCTCAAACTCAATGTCTTACCCGTATAAAGCGTGTTACGCCATAATGCTATAGGACTTGAACCAAATCATGGTGCATCAAAACTCAAATTGATGTCTTACCCTTTTGGTGCGATAGAATTTGAATCTATCGTCTTATCCTCAAATATTTTTCATTATGGTGCATCCGGACTTTAACCTGATGTCTTACCCTTTTGGTGCGATGAAACTTGAATTCATCGTCTTACCCTTAACCAACGGTATAATAGACTAAAGTACAACATGATTTACCCTTTGAATCTTTCAAAACAATCAAAATAATATTCAAAGTCATGCTATTAAATTTTATACGTTCTTCCATTTAAGAAGTTTTATATAGCATGTCATATTCAACCAATAGTTGTATATGCCTTTGGTTCCTGATAATTGTTAGTGACTGGATACTATTTTATTCTAAATCATAAAATATTTTAGAAAATACATACCTGATTTTATGCATAAAATACTTTGATCTTCATAACGAGATCAACCAAAATATGAGCTAAAAAACAAGAACTCACTCTCAATTGGATAGGGTCTCGTGCTGATAACGTGTTATAAATCTAAACTCATAACAATATAATCATAAAGAGAAGAAGACAAGAGAAGTAGATAGAAGAAAAAGAATTTTCTTCTTATTCAAGTGTATGTAAGTCTCATATGTATATCATACAATAGTGAATGAACAACCTATTTATAGAGTGAGAAATCACTCCAAAAGTCACCATTTTAAGTATCATAATAAATAGATACATTCTTATCCAAAAAGGTTAATGAAACCTAGTGAATATGGATGGTTATTCATGTACCAACTTTATGGACTATCCAGTCATTCAATGAATTTATAACAATTATTGAAATAAGATCAGTTTATTGATCATTGTCATATCTTTTTTTACTTACGTTTTCCATTTATTTTTAATTCTCTTTTCTAATTCACAATGAAATACTGTGTAATACAATTTTAATGCAAATTTAATTCATTTTGACAATTTTTTTTAATTTATTTATTACTACTGATACTTGTTTAATTCATAATTGACACAAGTATAATTCACTCTTTAGATCATTGTCTTGTCAATCATAGTTACTTTTTCCATCCATTCTTAATTCTCTCTTCTAATTCAAATTTAATACAATTTTAATACAAATTTTATTCATTTTGCAGTTTATATTCATTTATTTGTTCTTATTGGATACTTGTTTAATTCATTATTGTTACAAGTTTAATTTACTCTATAATCACTGTCTAATATTTTATTTGTTACATTTTTATTCATGCTTAATTCTCTCTTCGACCTCAACTTTAATACTTGCGTAATGTACTTTTGTATTTTTAATTCATTTTGTAACTAATCGATTGATTCGTTACGATTGGTTACTTGTTTAATTCATTATAGGTACAAATTTTATTCAGTTTACATGATCATCAAAGAATGCTGTTTTGTTTTCTACATTCTACATTCATATTTAATTCTCTTTTAATGTTCAACTTTGATATTTTTGTAACACATTTTTAATTAAAGTTTAATTCATTTTGCAATTTCTTATGCCTCTTCATTTGTTACGATTGTACTACTTCTCTTCTAATAATTCAACTTTAATATGTTTATAATACATTTTAATTAAAGTTTAATTCATTTTGCAAATTTTTATGCCTGTTTATTTGTTACGATAATATTACTTGTTTAATTAATTATTAATATAAGTTTTATACAATCTAGAATCATTGACTATTCTACAAAAAGAATGGATAAAGACCAATAGTAGGAGAGGGAGAAAGAACAACAAAAAAAAAGCAAGAAAGAAAGGACAAAAGAAAAACACAAACAAAGAAAGAAAGAAAGAAAAAAAGGGAGATAGAAAGAAACAAAGACAGAGCGAGACACATAAAAGGAGAAAGAAAGAGACAGAAAAAAGAAAAAAAATAAAAAGGTTGATTAGAAATAATTAAAACATATAAAGTAAGTAATTATTTTTTAAAAATAATTCATTCACGTAATTAATCCATTTAATAATTGTCTCACTAGATTAAAGATGGTGATGGATAAATTTTAGAGATTAATTTTTGAGCTTCAAAAAAATATTCTTTATTATTTGTTATTTTTACGACAAGTCACCAAATTTCTGCCAAAATTCGACGAGTACACCGCTCAAAACCCCTATTATTTCCGTACTTTTCTTCTCTGTCTCTCCTTACCATACCTTTCTCTCACCGAAACACCACCTTACAAACCCATCTTCTCCATTTTCTTCTACTTTCAGCAACTAGACCCCCAAAATCCAACGCCCGAACAACCGTCCAAAACCCTAATTTTTTTGAGCTCCACCATCTCACTGCCGGAGAACAACATCTTCTCAACCCAACACCTATTTCTTCAACCGAACAAACAGACCTTTAACCCTGTTCTCAGCCATCAAACAACCAATAACAATCTCCGGAAAAAACAAAAATGAACCTCCAAACAATGGCCACTAAAACCCCTTTTATTTCCTCCTTGTTTTCGGGCAAAACACCAACACCGGTGAGCTCCAAAGCTCGCGAAGAACAACCAGCAATGAGCCAGCGAGCTCGTAACCACCAGATCTCCACCCACAGGCTAAACTAGTGAGCTTTGCCAAACCACCGCCAGACCCTACTCCAAGCTCCTATCCCGCACTGCCCATATTTTACCGGAAAATCCATCAAAAGGTGAACTTCTTTTTCCTTTGTTATCATCTGTTTCTTTTGACTATTCCTTGTTATATTTGGATACTGCTTTGTCTATATTTTAACTGATTTATGGCTATTTTAATGTTGGGTTATCCTATTTTATTTATCAGTGTATTTTAAGTGACACCATTGTTTTCTACAACAACTTTGATAATTTGTTTTTGGTTTGAGTTTATTTTGATGCTTATGTGAATATGAATTTTTGATTGTCGGCTCTATTGTTGTTTTGAGTTTTGATTTTTGATTACATATTACTGATCGTGCTTTCTTCTTCTCCTTCATTTGGGTTTATTTTTGTTTTTGCATTTATATTAAATAATATTCTATTTAGATATTTAAATTGGTACAGGTTTGATTTAGTTTTTTTTTCTGATGTAGTAATTATTTTCTTCTTTCTTGTTTAGTTGTGTGGTGTTCAGTCATTTATTCCTTCTAGTTACTGATTATTTTTTACTTTTATATTGGGTTTTGTTTCTCATGTGTCTTGTCTTCTTTAGATGTTAAAAACTTCACGGTCAAGCATTTTAATATTGTGGTTACATGTGTTTTTGATCATTTCACTGATATTTTCATTGATGATGGTCCTTTCTGTAGTTGAGGTTTACTCTTTTTTGTTATGGTTATTAATATTAATTAATTTTATTATTAAAATTGACCAATAAAAAAATCTCTCCTTCAGTTTGAGGCCTTCTCAATATTAAAAGACAGAAATTTAGTTCAAATTTATATATTTTGTGTTTTAAAAATAGACGATGAAGAAATTACCGTCGATTTTCAAGGTCTCCCATGTATATAAGACAGATTTTAATTTTAATTTTAAGTTACTATTTATTTCATTAATTCTTATTCATATTTATTTAGTACTAACATTTTTACTAAGTGTCTTTACAGGTACACGAAGCTATTTTCCATTAGCTATTCAAATCATATTGTTTATTTATTATTGTATATATTATCGATGATAAGAAAATTTTAGGCTATGCCTTATATTATTATTTATTTTATTATTTGTCTATATTGCATATTGATTGTACGTGTATATTGTTTTATCTCCTACTTAATTTGAAAAATTGAATTCAGTCGGGACCCATTCCCTTCGAAATAACTTGAACCCCTTACCTAGAATCTAATGGTTTTGTAAATCACTTTAAATGGTTTACTAGTTTTCATAAAATTAGGTGGCGAATTCTTTAAAATTCGTTTATTTTTTAACTTTTTAAAATTGAGTTAATTGATTATTTTTTTAGTCACCACGACGTTTTGCCCTATTTGAATAAAGGGATGTAAACAACTATGAGTTGATTTAGCTAATGGGTATTGCTAATTGTTAGTTTAAATGTTATTTAGAAGTGATTTCATTCAGTAATTGTGGTTTAAATTAAAGGATTGTGGTTGTAAATTCTGTCTTATCGTCGTGTTTTTTCGCTTGCTCGAGAGAGTTTTTAAAATCAAAAATATTGAATTGATGGTCTGTGGTTATTTGGTTGTTATGGGTTCTGCTCGAGAGTGCGAATTGTTCAAGAGAAAGTTTACTTCCTCTATAGTCTATCCTGTTCACTAATTTACAGTTATTTACTAACAATTGCAATCAACTATCTGTCTACATTAATCCATAATCGGATCACATTCCAAGAACCCGTTTCAATATTGTTATTTTCGTATTATTTGTTGTTGTAGTTGATAATTACAATTAAAAAATCTCGTTATTCGACATTTGTGTCAACCCTTAATATGAATTATGTTTTCATTCGTTAATATCTATTCCTATGGTTGACTTGAACATATTCATGTTTTTCGATTGATTCTCAAATACGTACCTGTGAGATTCTACCCCAACTCACTTAATTGGGTTATATTACTGACTAACGATCGTTGACACTTAGAAATGGATGTAGTGTCTGATACATGAAATAAGTTGTTTCATCATTTTTAGGATTTTTTCCTAAATTTTTTTACTTTCGATCTCTTTATGATGATTTAACATTGCTTGATCAAAACTACTATTATGAGTATCTAAATATCCTATTTTTAGGGTTGTGGCTAAAGAATGATTGTTATTGATTAAGTTTTCATGGATTGCATTTAACTATCATATAAATATCTATTATGTTCTTGTTTTCTGTGTTTCGTGTCTGATCACTAACACGCCCCGAGCTACCCCCGAGACGCGGACATGGAACCTAGGACCACAAGTGATCCCAATCTAATCTTATTAGCATGATCATGAGCATACTAAAGAATATAAACTATTGCGGAAACTAAATCATAATGTTAAACTGAAATAAAAGGGGAATACCCATATTCTATAACTGAGATAAATGATATCAATGAGTTTAATACAAAGAATTTATTAACTCAATACCAAGCTGAAACTATGTCTGAAATAAGCCTCTAAACTGGATTAGAAATATTGGGACAAGCCCCAGCTAAATCTAGCAAAAACCGAAACTAAAAGACTAAAGACTAAAATGAAACTCATGACTGTTGTCCTCGGAAAATGAGGACTCACCACTGAATCTGCTGAACTGGAGATCGGGAAATTGATCTATGCGTGATCTGGATGCTGAGAACCTGAACATACATCACGAGAAGCTGTAGCGCACGTGCAAGTTAGTACTTTAAAGGTACTGAGCATGTAGGATAGTAAAGCTAAAATAATACATAACTGAACAAGCACAAAAGCAAGTATAATAATATGAACATGATATGCTAATTATGAATGCTGTGATAACTGAATGCAATGACCGATTTATAACATGCTGAAATTGAATAATGAATATACTGATAAATGGTCAATACAGAGAGTCTGACTGAACTGTGGGAGCTACTAATAACTGACAATAAAACCACATGAGCTAAATGTGGAGTCCGATGTATACGCCCCATCGAGAGGACCCAATCTACCCTGCCAAAAGTATAAAAATATTGTGGAGTGATCACCAAACTGATTGCCCATAGAGGGGGCTTACAACCTACTGGGCTAGTAGTTCTGGGACTATTGGGTATGCCAAACCCTAGTCCAACTCGGTATTATGCTACTCCTTTGGATTTATATAGTTAACTGATTATGTCTGAATTTTCTGTAAATACTGGATAGCTCAAAAGTGAACATTCAAACTGAGATTGAAACATTTAAACTAATAATGATACATTAAAAACTGAGAAATGTATAATTGCATAGCTGAAATATCTGACTTAGCATGTGTAATTCAAGAACTAAAGAAATACAAAGCTACAGTTCTGATATTCATGCGGTAATCTGAGTTATAACATGATAATCTAATTTGGAACATATATTTTAACTGAATCACGAAGTTCTATCGAAGTTCTAGAAACCCTAGGTTTAATCATGATAAGGAATCAAGAATCTGACTGAAAACTAGGAACACCAATGGGTGAAGGGAACCCACCAAAGAGATCCCAGGTACCTGGTGATGAAATTCACGGAGAAACACTTAATTTTGGGGCTGGAACTGCTGGAAACTTGCTTCATTCTTGAACTAGGGTTCTTGAGCTTTTTCTCCTTTCTTGCTTCTAATTTTCTAACTTTTGATTTAATGATTTGACTTAGGTAAGTTTTAATTATGTTTCTAGGCTTAAACTGACTGAAATCTGATGATTTAGGGCTAAAACGACATATCTTAGGGTTTAAACAAAGTGGAAAAAGACCAAAAGACCCCTGAGTAAGTTGCTGTCAGACCAAATGACGACCAGGACTGACGGTCCGTCGTTCCATTGACGGTCCGTAGTTTGGTCCGTAGGTTGGGCCTGTTCGACAGGCCTTTACTAAAACGGGCATAACTTTTTACTCGAAGGTCAGATTTTAGAAAAGTCAGTGGCTATGGAAGTTAATTCAACTATCTATCTGTGGGTAGGTCATGGGACACCTAATTCATTTTGTACTACGAGTTATGACCATTTGAAGTTGACCCAACTGTACTTTCCCCTTAACTGCGTACTATTTCCATCCTACGGCCAAACCTACGGACCGTGCTGGTCATCTGTGGCTCTTGACAGAGAGTGGGTGAATGGGGTCTCAATCGACGGTCATAGACTACGGACCGTAGTCTGACCTACGGATCGTAGGTCTGTCCATCGACCAAGACTTGACCAATTTTCGTGGGCTGAGCTTTTTGGGAGTTTTTGACCCCATCAACGGATGTGCAGGATGGACAGTGGATCAGGCTACGGTCCGTCGATGCTACCATTGGTTGCACCTACAGATTTTTCTGAAAAACTATTTTTGGTCTGTTTTGGCACGGGGTGTTACAATCACCATTGAATAAATACATTGTCCGAATTGAACTCGTGAGAGAAATAAGGATAGAACGTAAGGCATAAGAAGCATTATTTTCTCTTAAAAATCAAGGTTAATTTGTATCTAGGATAGGTATATACCTTGAAATCAAGCTTCGTCATTATAGAAGAAGAAATGGTAATGCTCGATACTTGGTCCTACCTATCACCGCTCAATAATGTTGTTAGGTTGTCATTTATCGTAGGCGATTAGAGGTCGAGAGACCATAATCATATTATTAACCCTCTGATCATTGATTGGATAGTTGATAAATATCCATTTAAATAATATAAATTAATTGCATGAATTCTATTAAGAGTTGCAGCCCTGGACTTTACTTAATCATTGTTTGAAACCTTTGAAATTGAATCGCGCTTGATTAATTTTGTTTAACTTTTAGATTATAAACTAAATCACTCTAGAAATCTTGATTACACTTGTGTTAAACTGGATGTTTTGGGAAAATCAAGTATTTCTAATCGTGAGTCCCTATGGTTACGATACTCGACTCGTTATAAGAGTCACTTTAATACTTGAACAATCACGTACACTTGTGTGTGCGATTTGGGCGCAACATTATAAATGGACTTTCTCACCAGCTATAAAAATTGTGACAGTAAGAATTGTTATTGCATTAGCTGGTGCTAAGAATAGGCCTTTTTTCATATAGATATCTATAACGCCTTCTTGCAAGGTGACTTATTGGAGGATGTCTTTATGGGGATGCCTAAAGGCTTCAAGCTTCAGGGGGAGACCTATGATCTATAAGCTTGATAAGTCTTTGTATGGACTCAAACAACCCTCCAAAATATAAACTTCAAGCTGACAGAAGCATTGGTGGGCTTGGCATACCAACAAAGCCATATGGACTATTCCTTATTTACAAAGAAACGAGGAAACAAGATGGTAATAATGCTAGTCTATGTGGTGACTTGCTTATAACTAGAAATGACACATAGTTAATCAAGGAAACTAAATAGGTTCCCCCTCAATCCTTGAATATTAAGGATTTAGGAGAACTAAAGTTCTTCGTGGAGAATGAATTCAGTATATGAAAAGGGGAATCCTAATGAATCATAGAAAGTATGCTCTAGAACTATAAGATGAAGCTGGTTTAACATGAGGAAAAGTAGCATTAACTCCTTTGGGTGCAACATGAAGCTGACTATAGCTGAGGAGCAGGCAACAGTCTCAAGGAGCTTAGTTGAGGCTGAGTATAGAAATCTGGCAGGGTTGACAACTGAAGTAGTTTGGGTGAATAATCTCGCAAAAGAATTGGGAATCAAGATTGAAGGCTCATTATCAATAAATTGTGATAGCAAGACTACTATACAAATAGGTTCAAACCCTTTATTTTTTGAGAGGACTAAGCCTATCAAAGTAGACTGCCATTTCATAAGGGAAAAAATTCAGGAGGGGTTGATCAAGACCGTTTATGTTCCATCACACGATCAGCTACCAGATCTATTAACCAAGGCATTGGGAAGGACACAACATGAATACTTACTATCCAGACTAGGAGTCCTCAATGTCTTCATGGGACCTAGATAATACTTATTTCTGACAAAAGTAAAGACAAAATTTGCATATTCATTGCTTCACACATTATATATATATATGTATATATATATATGTATATNATAACAACTATTATGACAACAATAACAACAACAACAACAACAACAACAAAAAAGTGCAATAATTAAAACACCATAAAAATAATTAGTGGTATAAAGCAGAAGAAAGACTATACAAGAATAAGAGTACTACTACGACAGACACCACTAAGTCTAAACCCTTCGGAAAGCAAGAGAACACTCCACTGCAACCTTTTTCCTTAATATGTGATTTCCATGGTTAAGCATTTTGTATAATTGATGAAATCAGTTTCTCTTTTCTTCTTAGCTATGGAAGGCGAATTAGCTTATGTATTTTCCAATAATAATTATACCTCATGCACATAATATTTATAAGCCAAAAGTTTGCCTGGAATTCTGTAGAAAGTGCAAAAGTCATGTTGGAGAATGAAGAGATATTCTTAAAATGCGTTTTAAAACACCTTTTCATTTTTAATATTTAATATAATATTATATAATTATTATTTAACTTTTAATTTTGTGGCTTTCCACTTATATGTATATATATATATAGATATATATATAAGGTGTCAAGCTTTTGGGAGAAAATAAGTGTTTCTGGGAAGTAGCAGAAGCTATTTTCAGAAGATGTAGGTTTTCCCTCAAAAGTACTTTATAGAAAAAGCACGCTTGAAAATAATATACTAAGAAGCACTATTATAAGATTGGTCAAACGCTAATTGTTGCTCAAAAGTGCTTTAAACTTATTGGCCAAATAGAAATTGTTTCTCACCAAAAGTACTTTTTTGAAAAACACTTTCCAAAAGAAGTTGATTTTAGAAGATTGGCCAAACAGGGTATTAGTCTTCATCTTAATCCAGGGTAGCACAAGTTAAAAGCGTGACCAGTGCACTAACATTTAAAAGCTAAAGTATGTATGTTGTATTGCATGCATTTGGTTGTAAAATGAACATATATTCAGCACTCAAATGAAATTGCCTTACACACCTAAAAAGTACAAAGGGAAAGGAACTTCACTACTCATGCTTCTTACCACTTTCATAGAGTAAAGTTCTAGTATTTGGGTCAACAAGGAATGGGAACCTGCAAAATATCAACAATTTACTATGTTAAGAATGACATAGGATAACATTAGGTAAGAAACCAAAAATATGGCCCTAAATGAATACCTAGTTTAATAAGTTCTTGCCTTTTATCCATATGCATATGCTAGGCAAAGATCTCCAATTAAGGGGATATACTAAAATGTGATTCAGAAAGACAAGACAAATTAAGAATGCAATATAATAGACATCCATGAAAGATCTTTATACATCTTCACCTTCTCATGGTCAGCATTATTTGTTCTACATGTTATCTAGCTTTTCAAACTTGTTTGTTAAAGGATAAGGGGAAAAAATCCTCCAATGTTTGTCAAACTAACAAAGGTCAATATAAAATTATCTGGAGATGATCTACATACTGTTCTTTGCCTCCCAATCTTCTAACCAGTTCACGGTCTCTCACTGAACCCTTTGGGCATGGGTAAATCTACAAAGTCACATTTGAAGCATAAGATAACCTCATAGCAAATTAAATAAGAGATAAAACTGAAATATGGAAAAGTAAATAGCTTTAACATTCAACAATTGTTTTGATATCTGCCTACATCAGGCTTGGTTTCATTTGAAGCAATCACCTACAGTTTTTGCCTCCATTGGCTTTGGACCCGAGACCTCATGGTTCTCAACCCACTTCACAGAGAACCAAGCCGCACCCTTGGGTGCATTCAATATTCAACATTTTAATGTGTTATATATTGCAGCAAATAAATACATTAAATCTCATAATCAAGTCATACTAAACAAACAAACACACAAAGGATATATGCATTCAAACCATGTTTTTTTCATTCCTACTAGCAAGTGATGAGGAACAATCTAGATCTTAGATGACAACCAAAAAAGGGCTGAAACATGGTCGGCACCCAATACTTACCAATCTGCACCAAACAAACATGGATAACTTAATCACTATCTACCTCTACCCACATAAACCAATCATACCCAAAAGATTTCATAGTAATTGTATTAAAAACTCATTAAGTGAAATAAAGATTTTTTTTCAATTTAAAAATTTATGTGATAAAGGGCTCTTGTCGGCCTAAACACAATCATTAATAGCCGCATAGAAGTCATTCCTAAGGTCATGTGAGTGTTGAATCCATCCCATTTTTTAGTCAACTTTAGCGATTCAATTGGTACAAGCAATTGTTAAAAAGGAATAGTAATTGGAGTTGAAAATAAACGATTTGGTGGTTGGCAAATTGGTAAGTTTTGCAACCATTCTTGACTTTGCTATATTTACATATGTCATTAGTGACATAGACATGGTTTTATCCTTCTATAAATAGAGCATTCTTGCTCATTTGTAGAACACACCAAGTTAGAGAGAAAAACCATTTTGAGAGCAAAGTGAGGTATTCCATAGACTATACAAGAAAATAGTATGTGAAGAAAAATAGATTGTGAGCGATGTTTTTAGTAAGACGGAAACCAAAAGAGTGTTGTTCCTTTTGAGTGTGTAGTAGTCACTTTGAGTATTGTATTCGTGACTACACAGTGTAAAATTCCTTACTATAGTAATATCAATAGTTCCTCTTGGCCCGTGGTTTTTTCCTTTATTCAAAAGGGTTTCCACATAAAATTCTTGGTGTCGTTATTTTCTTATTTTATTTCCGTTACTTTTACCATAGATATTTTTGTGCTCGTCCGCGTTTTCCCAACAAACTGGTATCAGAGCCAAGGTTTTATCTGAGTATGCTCTGTGGTTGNCCGCGTTTCCCAACAAACTGGTATCAGAGCCAAGGATTTATCTGAGTATGCTCTGTGGTTGCAGCACAGTCTGAACTTCCACATCAGAAAAGATTTACTTTGATTTGCGATAACTATATTTTTTTGGGGAAAACAATGAAGCCAACACAAGTAGAATGGTTACTTTGAATGGTGTTAATTATGCCATTTGGAAGGGAAAAATGGAAGATCTGCTTTATGTTAAGAATTTTTACAAACTAGTATTTATCACTGTAAAGCCTGATAATAAAACTATTGAGGAGTGAAATCTGTTGCATAGACAGGTTTGTGGATTCATTAGGCAATGGGTCGTCAATAATGTGTTGAACCATATTTCTGGGGAAACACATGCTTCAACCCTATGGGAGCATCTTGAAAGTTTGTATGCTCGAAAGACTGGCAACAACAAAATGTTTTTAATAAAGAAGATGTTGAGTTTGAAGTATCATGATGGTTCTCCGATGACAGACCATCTGAATAATTTTCAGGGGATTATGAACCAATTATCTGCTATGGGCATCAAATTTGATGAAGAAATTCAAGGCTTGCTTCTACTTGGTTCCCTACCAGATTCTTGGGAAACATTTAGAATGTCATTGTCAAATTCTGCTCCGGATGGTGTGATCTCTATGGATACGCCAAGTGTAGCGTCTTGAACGAAGAGATGAGAAGAAAAACTCTAGGTTCCTCTTCGTCGGATGTCCTGATAACTGGCCTCAGGGGGAGAAATAAAACTCGTGGTTCTCGGCATTAAGAACAAAATAGGAGCAAATCCAAAGGCAGACTTAAAGATATTGAGTGCTATCATTGTGGCATGAAAGGGCACACAAAGAAGTTCTGCAGGAAGTTGAAGAGGGAGAACAAAAACAAAGAGGAAACTAAAGAAGATAGCAATGAAAATTGCCTAGCCACCGTCACCACCGAAGATCTTGTTACCGTTCTTGATGCAAACATGATAAAAATTGCTTGTGATGAGTCAAGCTGGATTGTGAACACTGGTGCCGCATCTCATGTGAGATCAAGGAAGGATTTTTTCTCTTCCTACACTCCTGGTGATTTTGGAACCTTGAGTATGGGTAATGAGATTGTTTCTAGGGTGGTTGGTATTGGTACAATTTGTTTGGAAACTAGTGTTGCAACTAAACTAGTTTCGAACAATGTGAAACATGCTTCTGATGTTCGTCTGCACCTAATTTCTGTTGGTGTTTTAGATGATGAAGGATATGTTAGTACCAACGGTGATGGAAAATGGAAGCTCATTAAGGGTTCCTTGGTTGTGGCTCGTGGTAACAAACGGCGTGGTCTATACTAGACTAAGGCCTTTGCTTTTGTTGATATGGTGAATGCGGTTGAGAGTGATAGCTCTTCAACATTATGGCACAAGAGGCTTAGCCACATTAGCGAGAAAGGACTTAATATTCAAGCCAAGAAGAAATTATTGTCAAATTTCCGAAGTGCTAAATTAGAAAAATGTGAGCACTGCTTGGCTGGTAAACAAAATAGAGTTTCCTTTAAGTCCTACCCTCATTCGAGAAAGACAGAGTTGCTTGAGTTAGTGCACTCTGATTTATGTGATCCAATGAAGACAAATACATTGGGTGGTGCACTTTACTTTGTCACTTTCATTAATGATTGCTCGAGAAAACTTTGGGTCTATGTCTTGAAGACTAAAGACCAAGTGTTAGGTGTCTTTAAGCAGTTTCAGGCTTCAGTTGAAAGAGAAACTGGAAATAAAGTGAAATGTATTCGTACTGATAATGGTGGTGAATATTGTGGACCATTTGACGAATACTGCAAGCATCAAGGTATTAGACACCAGAAGACTCCTCCCAAGACTCCTCAGCTTTATGGTTTGGCTGAGAGGATGAACAGGAGCTTGATGGAGAGAGTTAGATGTTTGCTTTATAAAGCAAAGTTGCCAAACTCATTTTGGGGTGAGGCTTTATTGACCGCTGCACATGTCATTAAGCCATCTCCTGTTGTTGCTTTGCAAAGTGATGTACCAAATAGTGTTTGGTATGGAAAGGATGTTTCCTATGACCATTTGAGAGTATTTGGTTGCAAAGCTTTTGTACATGTGCCGAAAGATGAGAGGTCAAAGTTAGATGCCAAGACAAGGCAATGCATTTTCATTGGATATGGCCTAGATGAATTTGGTTACAGGGTATATGATCCAATTGAAAAGAAACTTGTGAGAAGCCATGATATTATTTTCATGGAGAATCAAACAATTGAAGATATTGACAAAGCGGAGAAGGTAGAATCTTCAAATTTTGATGGTATAGTTCATCATGATGAAGTTCCTCACACAAGTGTGCATGATGTTGTTGGGTTTGATAATTATGGTGACGCCCAGAATCATGCATCGAATCAACATGTTGATATTGATAATAACAACGATATTATTATTGATAATCCTGTTGCTCATGAAGTTGTGGACGAATCAAATATTCCGCTTCGGAGGTCCACAAGAGAGCAGTTTCCTTCCTCCCGTTATTCACCCAATGAGTATGTGTTACTCACTAACGGGGGAGAACCTGAATGTTATGAGGAGTCCATGGAAGATGAGCACAAGAATCAATGGATTGAAGCCATGCAAGACGAGATGAAGTCTTTGCATGAGAACCACACTTATGAGTTGGTAAAATTGCCCAAGGGCATGAGAGCTTTGAAGAACAAGTGGGTGTTCAAAGTTAAAGTTGAAGAACACAACTTGAAGCCCAGGTACAAAGCTAGATTGGTTGTTAAGGGATTCGGTCAAAGGAAAGGTATTGACTTTGACGAAATATTTTCTCCTGTTGTGAAAATGTCCTCGATTCGCACAGTTCTAGGTTTGGCTGCTAGTCTTAATTTAGAGATTGAGCAGATGGATGTGAAGACGGCTTTCCTTCACGGTGACCTAGAAGAAGAGATTTATATGGAACAACCTGAGGGCTTCAAAGTAGATGGTAAAGAAAATTTTGTATGCAAACTCAAAAAGAGTCTCTATGGCCTAAAACAAGCTCCCAGACAGTGGTACAAAAAGTTTGAATCTGTTATGGGGGAGCAAGGCTATAAGAAGACTTCTTCAGATCATTGCGTATTTGTACAAAAATTTTCTGACAAAGATTTTATCATCCTTTTGCTGTATGTGGATGATATGTTGATTGTGGGCAAGAATACTTCCAAGATTGACGAGCTGAAGAAAGAGTTGTGTAAGTCTTTTTCTATGAAAGACTTAGGTCATGCCAAGCAAATTTTGGGCATGAGAATTACTCGTCTTAGAGATAAAAGGAAGATTTATTTGTCCCAGAAGAAGTACATTGAATGCGTACTGGAGCGCTTCAATATGAAGAATGTTAAGCCTGTTAGTATACCTCTTGCTGGTCATATGAAGTTGAGCAAGAAGATGTGTCCTACAGCTAGGGAGGAAAAAGAGAACATGGCCAAAGTTCCATATTCCTCCGTCGTCGGAAGTCTAATGTATGCAATGGTGTGCACTAGACCTGATATTGCTCACGCAGTTGGTGTTGTCAGTAGATTTCTCGAAAATCCGGGAAAAGAGCATTGGGAAGCTGTGAAATGGATACTCAGTTATCTTAGCGGAAGCTCAGATGAATGCTTGTGTTTTGGAGCATCAAATCCAATCTTGAAAGGCTATACAGATTCTGATATGGCAGGTGACCTTGATAACAGATAATCCACTACTGGATATTTGTTTACTTTTTCAGGGGGAGCTATATCATGGCAGTCAAAGTTGCAGAAGTGTGTTGCACTATCTACAACTGAGGCTGAGTATATTGCGGCTACTGAAGCCGGCAAGGAGATGATATGGCTAAAGCGATTTCTTCAAGAGCTTGATTTGAATCAGATGGTGTATATTGTCTATTGTGACAGCCAAAGTGCAATAGACTTGAGCAAGAACTCCATGTACCATGCAAGAACAAAACACATTGACGTCAGATATCATTGGATTCGTGAGAAAGTGGAGAATGAATCATTTCACGTCAAAAAGATTCACACAAGTGAAAATCCTGCAGATATGCTGACCAAGATGATACCGATAGACAAGTTCAAGTTATGCAAAGAACTTGTTGGTATGAGCTCTCTCTAAAGAAGTTTAAGATACCTTCTTCCAGTAAATGGGACTGGAGGGGGAGATTTGTTTAATCCATCCCATTTTTTGGTAAACTTTAGCTATTCAATTGGTACAAGCAATTGTTAAAAAGGAATAGTAATTGGAGTTGAAAATAAAAGATTTGGTGGTTGGCAAATTGGTAAGATTTGCAACCATTCTTGACTTTGCTATATTTACATATGTCATTAGTGACATAGACATGGTTTTATCCTTCTATAAATAGAGCATTCTTGCTCATTTGTAGAACACACCAAGTTAGGGAGAAAAACCATTTTGAGAGCAAAGTAAGGTATTCCATAGACTATACAAGAAAATAGTATGTGAAGAAAAATAGAGTGTGAGCGAAATTTTTAGTAAGACGGAAACCAAAAGAGTGTTGTTCCTTTTGAGTGTGTAGTAGTCACTTTGAGTATTGTATTCGTGACTGCACAGTGTAAAATTCCTTACTATAGTAATATCAATTGCTCCTCTTGGCCCGTGGTTTTTTCCCTTATTCAGAAGGGTTTCCACATAAAATTCTTGGTGTCGTTATTTTCTCATTTTATTTCCATTACTTTTACCATAGATATTCTTGTGCTCATCCGCGTTTTCCCAACAGTGAGTACCCGTAAACCCAAAATATTACAAGTTCATCTATGGATCCTCTATGATGCTATTAATGAAATAAATGACGTTATGGGACTAGTCAAACTGTACAAAATATTATAAACTAAACAACATGCTCCGACGATTCATAAGTGGGTTCACAAAAAAATAGCTTTAAAGAAGCAGAATTATAGTTCATACGTGGACTGTCCTGTGTCTGACTAATACCTGAAATATGCACATGGAATGAAGCCCGAGCATTGGAACACTCGGTATGCATCATAGCTATAACACCACATGGTAGGGCAAGAGCTATATGAAACTCAATATGCATGTCAAGTTTTAATAAAAAGTTCAAGAAATTCAAGTACTCAATGTAGAGGTAAGAAATTCATTTTTCAACAAAGGAACTTTGATCAAAGGATTAACATTTCAAGCATCGTTCTCAATATTGTGTGTTTCAATATCAATCACACAAGTGGTGTTGTATACATCAGGATACCATCCACATAGGTTGTCGTATATACCCTTATCAACTAGGCAACATGTGATCATTATTACTCATTTCCTTTTTCTTTATTTGAAGAAGCTCATATCATTTCTTTAATGAAAATCAAGAGAAACTGATTCCACTATTATCATCTGAAATATTTCATGAATTTTGTAGTCAAACATGCTATGAGAAACATTTGAAAGCATGTTGTGCCGCACAAACGACACGAGTCATATAATAATCATAACCACTTATATAGAGTTCAAGACTTGGACAATTTTAACATGTATTTCAAACCAAGGATCAAACCACGCAAGCTTGTCTGACACAGGCATCGAATCTCATTTAAATCATCAATTCAAAGTCATAAATCGTATGGAAATCTCACGAGATAGTTTAGTCCCAACATACCTCAAGTCACCCTTAAATAGTTTAAAATTGTCATGCACAACAGTAACCCACGACTTCATTTTACATTAATGAACTAAAATTTTAATGACATAGAAGGTCATTGTTGAAAATTTTCGTAATATTACCGCTTTACACCTCCCGATTTTGACCCCGAGACATTTCTCATTGAGTTTTAAAAGATGGTTGTTGTGAATTGCGTAAGTTTTGGGTTTTGAAAGGCTATAGTATCTTAAAAGTGATTTTTGGTGTCTTTTAAAATTTCGAGTGTTGGAATGGAATTCCGTCGATTCCATCGGTCCTGTAGTGTGGAAACTTGTCCAAGAGAGTAGTCAATCTCAAATCGGAGTCTTTTTGAGGATTTGAGGTCCTAAGTTGGAAATTGTTGATATTTTAGTCTTTGGGTTGTTTTTGGTCAACATTCGAGGTTGAGATGCTCGGATAGACATTTTGAGAGTTTCTTTGGATTTGGGGGATGGTCTAACTTTGAAATTAGGCGTTGATTGAACTTTTAGAGGTCCCAAGCTTGATTTAGCCATTTTAGGCGGTATGTTCATTTCTTGTGACTTTCATGAGATTCGGGTTAAGGAGCCCTCAGATTCGTGTTTCGATGGTTCCATAAAGTCCAGAATGTCAAATTTAGTCAATTAGAATATATTATTTGTGTCTACGGGGTTCCAAACGAATCATGAGGGTCCATTGAAAGGGTAAGATACAGACAGGTACTTGGTTCGCTGAACTTTGTTGTATTTCTTTACTCTCCATGAATTGTATGTTACAATGCGCTTTGGTACTTCTTACAAAGACTCTGCGTGTATAAGTTATGATCCATACAAGGAATGGGCTTCCCCAAAGTCAAATACCATGGACTACAAGGAAAACCTTGGTGGATAGAGTTACTCATTACCTATGTTGGTGGAAGGTAGTATATAGTGCACGTAATTAGTCAAAGCGCGCTCAAGATGTCCCGGAGAACACAATTACATAAACAACACATATGCAGAGATGAGAATTATCAAATTAGATCTAGGTAAGAGTATAATCACTTCTGCAGATAGATCAAGTTCGATCATTGCCTCCCTCACCCTTCTGCAAAATGGACATGCCTCTGTTGATAATTCCTATAAGAGCCTGAGTTATTCCATGATGAAGTAACACATGCATTTAGGCATAGCATTACATGAGTTATAGGTGGATACTGCACCCCTTAACGAAAGCTCGTAATAGGATTCATATTTAGATGTGAATGAAAGGTTAACTTTGCATTCTCCTACAATCAATTTAGAGTTTGCCTTTACCCACACTTTTAGGGATTTCCAAATATAAAGTGTTCATATCTTGAGAAACTTGAGAATACTTCAAAAGCAGAATATTAACAATATAAGCTACTTTTTTCAAGTTGGACTGACTAGGAAACAATGGTCTACCACTTCATTTTAGGTTAGAAAAATGTGAATTGTTAGATGCCAAGCTAGGTATTTATCAAATTTAAGCATTAAAGCTGTATCTTCAGCACTAATCATGCGAGTATTAAAAGCAAAGAGTTTAAATTTCCTACTCTGTTTTTTCTAATGCATGTACGAGAAAAACAATACTTTCAAGATTTTGAGTTTTCAGCAATGTGATTAGTTCAGCATATAAAATCTCACAGATATGGGACCACTGGTAATATTCATATTAGTTAACATCCGGGATTATAAGCCAAGGAGGCTGATGATTTAAGCTTAGCACATAACGAAGAGATGCTCACCAAATTCAAAGATCTAAAGGTGCATTGGAGGATTAACTTTAGTCCCATCTTTACTGCCTAATGTACCATATTGTACTTGTGAACCCCATGGGAGTCTTGCCAAGGTAGAAAGCGTAGATGTTGATTCTTACAAGAAATAGGTTCTCAAGGATTAAGCGAAACATGAAAGGCTTAAACAAATTAAGCCGTCAACTCATTTAGAAGGTTAACAACTACTATGCAAACATACCTATAATTATGTCAGATAAATAACTGTAAGATGATATTTTAACTATCACAAATGATAGTACAAAGTCCAAAAATTCTATTTACCCTGCGCCATGCTGTCTCAGAAAGACGGTTCGAAAAAATGTCAATAATTCTCTTTTCTTATGTCTTTTCCTGATTAATGAATCCAAGTGTTCAAAGGTTGTGTACATACATCAGTGAAGTCTATACTTCTCTAAGGAAAATCCTAGGTTTAAATTCTATTACAAGTAAGCTAATTGTTTGCTGATCAAGGGTTATTAATAAAGTACCAATTTTCACTTCTATTGTCTTATTTGATATCAAATATTTCATATATTGAAGTAGGTGAAATTCATTAACGTTCAAGGTTACCATGATCAAAGTTAAGTACAATGTAAATGAATGGATTTATAAACTTAAAAGTTGTTCAAATCTCCTTGAACCGAGGGTCTACTGGAAAAAACATCTCTACCTCTCAAAGTATGGAGGGGTAAGGTCTGCCTACACTCTACCCTCCCCAAACCTGACTTATGGAATTATATTGGGTATGTTATTGTAATTTCAGCAAAATCAAGGATTATTTGGCGTGGGAGGTCAGTAGCTGGTGAAAAATTTAAGTCCTCATCCTCTAAGTCTTTGATTTTCATTAATACATCTCATGATCTTTTTGTGCTTATTAATCATCCTTCATTCTTGGTTCCCTTCACAAGATTCATACAGCAATCTCATGTTTACATTTCTTTAAATCGTATTTTGTAGAAAATGGGTTTAATGTCTTTTTTCAGTTAAATTCGACTTCTCTCAAACATATATCTAAAGATCCAACACAAAAGATTCCCGAAAATTGTAAAATCAACATACAATTAATGTAGCTCCAATTTATGAAAAGCAGGAAGGAAATAAAAAGAGAAGTACAAGCAAATTGTGAACTGAATATCTACTAGATTAGCAGGTAATCTTGAGAAGTAACATGCTAAGGACAAGATAACTTCATGGATCCAAACTTGCAGCTTAACTACTATCAAACTACCAAACAGTAGTCTATACGGAGATTCTTACATATTTGTGGATGTACATCTAACTATCCCCTTTTCTTTTTGCCAGAAATACCCACAAATTGAACATCAATCCAAGATTAGCTCCATTATATTTCTTTTTCCATTCCATTTGTCTTTCAACCTCAAATTCTTTTTCCTGATCAAATAACTTCTCAATAAATACTGATTGCATTACCAGTAGACAATAAAAGTTATAGAAGAGTTAGCGCGCACAAATAACAGCGTTTAACTACAAAGATGTCATTCAACTTTCACTTCTTTGTAACGAAAAAGTCACTCAAGTTTATGTCAGTTATCAGTAATCTATATTTTACAACAAAAAAGCCACTCAGTTATATTTTCGTAAGCATAATAAATAGTGACTAAAATATTTTAGTGACTTGTGGTTACAAAGAAAAGATGTTGTAGGTTCAACGATCTAGTGATCTTATTATGATATTTAGGCAAAGTTGAGTTACTTTCTATGATATTTCTAAGACAAAGTGGAAAAAATTTTCATTACAAAAAGTAATCTGATGACTTTGGTGCAATCAAATAAAAGTTGAGTGACTATATATATTGTTAGTTGCACAAGTCAACCACTCAAAATGAAAAACAAATCGATGAACTTATATTGTGTTGGTACCTCCATGTAACGACCTGTTTAGTCGTTTTGAGCAGCAGACTTTATTTCTGGAAAAACTGGCTGAGTCGACGGATCCCACGACGAACCGTCATGGGCACGACGGACCGTCGTGGGGGTCTCGTTCCAAAACACTTAGAATTCTGAAAATTGGGTACTGAAATCGACTCTCTGAACTACGCGACGAAATGGCAGGACGGACCGTCGCAGGCATGACGGGCCATCACAAAACTTTTACTAAAATCAAGTCTCTGAGCTTTGTGACGGACCTGCAGGACGGACCGTCACAGTCGTGACGGACCGTCACAGTCTCCGTCAGCTCACTCGGGTCGGAATTCTGCTAAAGTTTTTAAAGGGGCGTTTTGGACTATTCCTGCTATAATTATAAATTTAGTGGGTTAATATTAATAATTCAATTACTTGGGGGTTAAAGGAGACAACCTTAAAATAAAAAGTGGGTTATTTTATTCATCTTTTATACTTAATTATATGCTAACCAGGGTAAAAGAAAGAGGGTTTGAATAAGAAAAATAGAAAGAACAAGGAGAGGGAAAGAGAAACGATCGAGAGAGAAACGAACGAAGAGGAAACACAAGCTTTGGGGAATTTGCTTGCTTGATCACGAATCTTCGGTGGACGTAGGTTATGGTTTATGCTATTCGTAGTAAACTCTTAATAGCGAATGATATGTATTGGGTAGTATTGTAAACCTTTTTATATGCTTAATTGTATGCTTGTATGAATGTAATTATATAATTGTGATAAAATAAGCGTGATGAAGCTATTGAATCCTAAATCTTGAAAAACCCTAATCTACTTTGTTAATGAGATT
>NC_028647.1:54694137-54694247 GCF_001406875.1 Solanum pennellii | reverse complement strand
CACCGACACCAGGATGGTATATGGAGCGGAGTGTCACGTACCGGCACGAGAGAAATAAAGATAATGAATCTTGAAAGATGTTAATATACTCAATCTAATGAACCTAATTC
>NC_028647.1:54692617-54693793 GCF_001406875.1 Solanum pennellii | reverse complement strand
TTTAGCTTCTTAGATACTCTTAGATTAGTAATTTGAGGATAGATATTGTTGTGGTGACGACTTACAGGCTTTGGGAATAAATAGTATTGAGTTTCTATAAGTTATTTAATCGATTTTCATTAATGAGTTTTAAGTCTTCCGCATTATATTTTGTTAATTATGGTTGAAATTTTGGGGATTAGATTGGTTGGTTCGCTCACATAGTAGGATAAGTGTGGGTGCCAGTCGCGGCCCGTTTTGGGTCATGACAAACTTGGTATCAGAGCATTAGGTTCGTTGGTCTCATCACACAAGAACGAGTCTAGAAGAGTCATAAGGAACGGTAGGGGGACGCCTTTACTTTTCTTTGAGAGACTATAGGACTTTAGGAAAATTTTCTTTCTTTCTTTCGTGCTATTACTTGGATCCAATTGGTATCTAGGTGATACAAATTGGTATCTGACCATCTTCACTCTATTTCGCAGATGGTTAGAACTAGAGCAACGACTACGCCAACACCAGCACCGGCGGGGCAGGGTGCGTTTGAGCCAGCCACTGGGGCTGTAGCTCGAGGAAGAGCAGCGGCAAGAGGCCGCGGTAGAGGTCGTGGGAGGACGTCCTCTAGGGGAAGAGGACAAGCACCCGTCCCATCTAGTACTAGGGCGGTGACTCCTCCACCGACTGAGGAAGTGGTAAGAGAGGGTGAGGAAGGGGAAACTGAGCAAGTGTAGAATGAGGAACTACCACCCAACCTACTCCAGAGATGATAAATCAGGTTATTGCTTACCTTAGTGGGTTATCTGATCAAGGTCAAACACCTCCAGTGTTTTTTGCACCAGCACCTCAGGTTCCTGAAGTACAACAGGCAACTGCTGCGGCTCCCCGCATGGATGTTCCATTGGAAATAGGCACGTTTCCTCGTTTGACTACAGGGCCTATAATGACAAGAGATCAGCATGAACTTTTCAGTAAGTTCTTGAAATTGAAACCTCCAGTCTTCAAGGGTGCTGAATCTGAGGATGCCTATGATTTTCTGGTTGATTGTCATGAGTTGCTACATAAAATGGGCATAGTGGAACGATTTGGCGTTGAGTTTGTAACCTATTCAGTTTCAGGGAAATGCCAAAATGTGGTGGCGGTCACATGTTGAGTGTCAACAGGCACAGGCACCACCTATGACTTGGGCGTCATTCTCTA
>NC_028647.1:54681096-54689904 GCF_001406875.1 Solanum pennellii | reverse complement strand
TTTAATCGATTTTCATTAATGAGTTTTAAGTCTTCCGCATTATATTTTGTTAATTATCGTTGAAATGTTGGGGATTAGATTGGTTGGTTCGCTCACATAGTAGGATAAGTGTGGGTGCCAGTCGCGGCCCGTTTTGGGTCGTGACACTCCAATAAATAGTTTCTTTTTCTTGAGGGGTCTCCTCCCTGCATGATCACCAATTATGTCCAAAAAAAATCATGATGAATGCAGCAAAGAAACTAATAAGATTGATAAATAGAATGAGCAAACTAGTAGGCACGACCTTGGACTAGACACATACCCAGAAAGCAATTGGTGTTATAAATGTTAAGTTAAAGATTTGTTAGATAAATCCAGATTAAACTGCAGCTTCCAACTTACCAAAGAGAAAACAGTATTTTCCAACCATAAAATATCACTCGTTACTCTCAAAACTCAACTCACTCCCCCATGAACACAACTTTCAAATAATTTAAGTTTTTGTCCGAAGAAACCCTAATTCGATTAGGAGAAAAGAATGAAATCAATAAAAAAACTCACTGGAAAGTGTTTAAGCAAGGGGCAAAGTAATGTTATTATTTTAGTAACCTATATTTATAAGGTTAACCAATAAACAGAAACAGAAATAAGATGAAGCAGAAAATACATAAAATACAAGAAGTAATCTGAGTCCACAGAAACTACTGTGTGTCCTTATGAAATTTAATCCCCTCACTGTACCCAAGGTTATGAATTAATTTCTCCCAAGATAAAACGGATTAAACCTGTTAAAGAAATAGCGGTACCTCAAATTTCATTAACTTCAGCGAACTTCAGAACAACAACAAGTCACACAGACTCAATTGATCGACACTTTGATTTTATTTCAGAGAAAAATAAATGCAGAGAAGGAAAATTTCAGTATTTGAAAAATCGAAAATTGACTTCCTTTTATAGCCATTTTCAGCAAGAAATGTTTCTGTTCCGAGAAATCTGTTCAGACCTGTTTTATCCAGAAAGTTGTGTTTTTTGAAAAAAATAACAACTTTTCGGAAAAATGTGTCTGTTAGGAAAATAACGACTTTTCGAAAAGAGCAACAACTTTTCGAAATGTTACTATTACCTGCAAATTTATAAGAGATAATATTAACAGGATTTATTTGATTTAACAAAAACTGATTAAATAAATTTTGTTCAAAAAAATTATCAATCATTTTCCAAATCCGAAGCCGAGGCCGAGCGAGCGACGACGACGACAGCGCGAGGGGGAATCTTCTTCTTAGCTCTTTAAAAAGTAATGGAAGTATTTCCTTATATAAGGACAACAATTTCCCTTTCTTTTGCCGATATGGGAGAAATGACTTTCCATTTGCACTTTGCAAATGACTTTTCATTTTTCATCCAAAATAGTTCCCTCACTTTTCATATTCTCTCTTTTCTTTTCCCATTCACACTTGCTAAACCCCAACAAGTAAAGACAAGGATCTGGTAGATGGGCCATTTGCAATCTCAGAAGAATCCTCCTTTTCCATTTCTTGGTCAGAAGATTTCCATGCTTGCAATAAGCGGGAACCTAACTTCACATTTCTTGAGATTGTTACATGTTTTTGATATTTGAAGCTGGGTGTTGCAAATTTTGAAGAATCGGTGAATTGCAGAGCTGAGACTGAAAATGTAAGGGATGATATTGACAACTATTTTGGTGGTTAATTACAACCTTAGATACACAACTTACATATTTCTTGTTTTCTTTTTAAAGGACTAAAGAAGCTAGTTTTTGAAGTATTATACAAATATTTGTATACCAGACACTAGAGCCGGTAATATGGGCTAATTTATATAGGATTTGATATTTTATTAATTATTTTTTTAAGATAAATTAAATAAATATAGTTTATAATAAAAATATTTATTATTTATAATATTATAATTTTTTAACTTAATATAATTAAAAAAAAATGTGCGGTCATCGCCTCTTTCTCAACCCTTTTCCTTTTCTTTTTTTTATTCTTCTGCTTCTTCGACTCTCTCTTTCTTTCTTTTTACTCTTTTGCTTCGTTGTCTCATTCTTTTTTTTACTCTTCTACTTTTTTGTCTTTTTCTCTGGCCTTATTTATCTTCCTCTTCTTTTTTTTTTAAAAAAAAGTTTTGTTCTTTTCTTTTAACTTTTCATCTAAATAACTATATTCCTCAAATCATTTTGTCCATGTCACTATTTTTATCCAAAACAAGATGAAAAGAGAAATAGAAAAGACCATAAATTTGTATAAAATCACATTTTTAAGCAGAAATTTCAAATCTTTAAAATTACAGAAGCAAGAGTTCACCATTGATGATCATTATAAATCTTCAAATTTTGAATTCATTATTTGAATTTTATGAATTTGTGATAAGTTTGAATAGCTAATTCCTAAAAATAATTTAAAATATCGTTTGGAGTTCATATCTCAATTTTAAGAGGGTTTGACTAACTTTATAATTGATTTATGAGAAGTATTAGATTGAAATGAATTAAATATAGCATTAAAATTGTCATGCAATTGTATTAAAGTTGAATTAGATAACACAATTTTAAAGCAATATTAATTCATTTTGAAGTTTTTTAATTTATTTGTTATTATTTGATACTTGTTTAATTCATTATCGATATAAGTTATCAATTTATATATTATTGTCATATCTTTCGTTAGCCATCATTCTTAATCTCTCTTCTAATTCAACTTAAATACTGTGTAATACAATTTTAATGTAAATTTAATTCATTTCACAGTTTTTTGATTTATTTGTTACTACAGGATACTTGTTATTGATACAACATTTATTCATTCAACGGATCATTGTCTTGTCAGTCATTTATTACATTTTTCATTCATTATTCTCTCTTCTTATTCAAATTTAATACAGTGTAATTCAATTTTTATACAAATTTAATTCATTTTGCAGTTTTTTATTTGTTTGTTTGTTCCTATTGGATACTTGTTTAATTCATTATTGATTCAAATTTAGTTCACTCTATAATTCCCTGACTAATATTTGATTCGTTACATTTTTTTATTCATGCTTAATTTTTTCTTCTACCTCAACTTTAATATTTGTGTAATACACTTTTAAATACAAGTTTAATTAATTTTGCAATTAATTGATTGATTTTTTACGATTAGTTACTTGTTTAATTCATTATTGATACAAATTTTATTCAGTTTGCATGCAGATCAAAAAATGTTATTTTGTTTTCTATATTTTGCATTCATATTTAATTCTCTTCTAATAATTCAACTTTAATATGTTTGTAACATATTTTTATTTCAAGTTTAATTCATTTTGCAGTTTCTTATGTTTCTTCATTTGTTACAATTATACTTCTTCTCTTCTAGTAATTCAACTTTAATATGTTTGTAATACATTTTAATTAAAATTTAATTCGTTTTGCAATTTTTTTTTATGTCTTCTCATTTGTTACGGTTATATTACTTGTCTAATTAACTATTGATACAAATTTTATACCGTCTAGAATCATTGACTATTCAACAGAAAATGAGAAAAAGAGCAATAGTAAGAGGAGAAAGAGCAACAAAAAAAAGCAGAAAGAAAGGATAACAGAAAGAAAGAAAGAAAGAAAGGGAGAACGAAAAAAACAAAAGAAAAAGAGAGAGAGAGCGAGACTGAGAAAAGGAGAAACAAAGAAAGAAAGAGCGAGACAAAGAAAAGGAAAAAATTAAGGAAGTTGCTATAAATGGTAATAATTAAATAATATATTTAAAATAAGTAATTATTTTTTAAAAGAATCCACTCACGTAATTAATCATTTTTTGTATAGGTCAGAAAACAGTTGGCCCAATCCACAAGTACGTGGGCTAAAGATTTCTTGGGTCAGCTCACTTTTTTAGAAATTATAATTTTTTATAGGGAAAATTACATAGCTAAGTAAACTTATACTACTTAATTATCTAACATAGCTAATGTTTGCTTATATTACCACTCGCGGCCATCTAATTTTGGTAATTACCTTTTTTAATTCTCCTTATTTGTATAGTCGTGTATAACATTCTTTTTCTTATATACAAATGAGTTATTCTCTCTCTTCAGTCACTTTCCCTTATTTTCTCCTCTTTTCTCTCAATCAAAATTGAATTCAATCGTGATTCCAGATTTATAGGCAATAGTTTTACAGTTAAATTCTCTTTACATTTTCTTTTTTGTGATTGCATCATTTTTATATTTGTATCTATATATCACTGAAATTTCTTTTGATTTAAGATTTTCAAATTTTTGTATCTAAAGATGAAGAAGGCGAAACAATTGATGTAATTTGTATAAAATTATTTGTAAAACTTTTGAAGTTTGGAACTACAATATATTGTATATTTTCATACAAATTCATTTTGTATATACGAATTCAATTGTATATTTATGAAGTAAAAGGAAATCTCATTTTAGTTTTTAAAATAAATTATATGTTACTATATTTCTTTGTATTTGGGTTTGGTTTGGATAATTTGTATCCCTAGTATGTTGTATAATAATACAATTGTATAATTGTTATTCAAATTGTATAATATTATATGTATAAACCTTTAAATCTCGGATTTACTATTGTATATTTTGTTGTTTTCACATCTACTCTTGAGGTTTGTTGTTTGTATAAATTTATATATTTGCAAAGGCATTTTCTCTGAAAGGTATTTCTTCGAAAACATAGTCAATGTAGCAGTTTGCATCATCTCATTTTCAGAATGTATTACCAAAATATAGATGTAAGACATTTCTGTATAGACAGAAGTAACTCATGTATACATATACAAACATGAATTCGAAAATATACAAACACACATCAAATAGATAATTTTACCACAAAATAAATAATGTAAAATTATACATATACAAATATACAAGTCAATAATCAATTATACAAGTCCACAAATAAAATATATGTCAATTATACAACTACAAAAGTAATAGTTAACTTATACAAACAAATTTTTCACATAATTTACCCCCCAACAATCAATTATACAGATACAAACACTAATTCCACCAAGCTTAATTATACACATACAAACACTAACTTATACGATTCTACAAAAAAAGTAAAATTATACATATACAATACATTTAAGTCTATAAGCAATCGTTGATGAATATATTTATACAATTATGGACGAATTCAATTGTATAATTTACTATACATTTACGTACTCAAATTGCAGATATCAAGTCTCTCTCTCGATCAATTCACATATAACTGAAAACAATTTCTTCAACCAAAATCTAATTATCAATCCAGTATTCATAAAATCATGGATAAAAATTAGTTCATTCTCGATCAATTAGAATACAATTGCAAACACCTGTTAGAATGAAACTCCAATTATTAATAGAGAATTTATACAATTACATATAGAAAACAGTTCTATTGTTATGTTTTTTCAAGTTCCTTATCTACATGAACGAAAATTAAAAAAATACGAATCGATGCAAATAAAATATATGTTACTAGCCAAGAAAAGTAAGTTATCGCTGAGATTAGATCGGATGTACATAGATGAAATCAATTGGGTTGTACGAAGGAGATATAACTTGTAGAAAAATCTAACGAGCTAACATTCCGTGAAGTACGAATTTTATACCATTTTATAGCCGAGATTGCCACCGTTAGCTTTCAAAAAATTGATTTAAATTTTGCATAAAACTTTGAAAAAAAAGATTATACAGCCGAATGTCGAGCACCGATATAGCAACTTAAGAATATAACTATTGGTCAGTAATTATGGAAACTTTAGCTAAGGAGAATAATTAATTTAATTATGGTAGTTATATGTGAAAGCTTCCCTTTTTACATATAATTATTTACATTAATTATCATTATAATTTTAAAATATTATCATAAATGTCAACACAACAACATTACATGATGTCAATGTTATCCTTGTTAATCAAATACATAAAATTATTTTATAATTTTTATTAAGTTTTTTTTTTCAAGTAAAAGTATAAATATTTAAATAGAAACCTAATTGTTTTGTCATTTTGAGTTTGGGCTCTCTTTAATTTTAAATAATAATATTATATTTTAATTTTAATTAATTTTTATTTGTCACAACTCAAATTTACATGTTGTGATGGCACGGATGTTCCCAACCAATTGGTAAGCCAACCCAACATATTTTACCAATTTTTAACTTAATAGTGAGAAAAAGGTAAATACTAACTAAAAATTCCAACATAAAGCTCATTATAAATACGAATTCCAGAAAGCTAAAAATACCATAAAATAATTGGTCTCATAAGTACAAGAGCTTCTAAAATACGATGCAAATCGGAAACTAAAATAACAAATCCAACATAAGGGATATCCTCTCTGAATACTAAATAACAAAATAATTAAAAGATAGAGGGAGGTGTGGCCCACGGAACAGCCAAGCAGCTCACCACAACTCCAACGCACTCTATACTCAGACTCAAATTGCTCCACGAGATATGCTCTCACTCGGAATTGAATCTGCACCACAAAGAGTGCAACAAGTGTAGTATGAGTACGAAACCACGTTTACCCAGTATAACTTATTGACCGACAACGAAGAACTAGTGATGGGAATTTATATAAGAAAATTAATTTTTTAATTAAACAAGTCTATATTGCACTTTACTAGTCAAGTTTCATCAAACACAGGTAATCAAACATCAAGTACTTTCTAACCACCAAATAAAACACATAATCATCAATAATGAAGAATGTGATGAAATGCAATGCAATATGATACCATTAAATGATATGTCTCATAATACCCAGTATTCTCTCAACCATATATACATAATACTACACAAAAATACATTGAGAGTTCATGACCCGTGGGCGACTCGCGAGGTCCATCTACCGGCACGGACGATCTCTACGGGTCTGTGCGGACTATCTCAATGCACTATCATAAAATCAAACAATTTCCACATGGACGGTCTCCACATGCCCAAATTATAATCTTAACCTTTCACCATCCCCAGCACGGACGATCTCCACCTGCCCAACTTATACTCAATCTCATGTCAATGCATGTACACAATATTAATTCGATAAAGGGAATGATGATGCACCTTAATCAATTAATATTAGAATAATACATAACCACCTCAGTTATCAATCAATTAATATCAGAATAATACATAACCACCTCAGTTATCACAACTATACAGGTACAATAAAGAAAAACACAATCACACAAAGAATTTCAGTCAAGAATAAATAAGTTAATGTCCATATGCTTTGACATTCTTGGGTTTCAACCCGCATTCAATAGTAATAAAACTTTTCTTTTATAACACCGATACTCGTACCAATGTCTGTCACATCATTGATTAAGACCCCTATCTTTCGCCTTTACCCCTTTGTTTATTCAATTGTTAATCTATAAATTAGGAAAACATCCTTTAAAAAGTCTGAAAGTCTTAACATACCTTGAATATCGAGCACGTGTCACAAAACCTCAAGATTTATCCTTCTCGTTTTGCAAAACTTCATAACGTTCACAATCTATCAATTATGCAGTATTCGTAAGTAAGAGAGTTCAGAGGCACTCATATTACTACACATTAACCTAAACCAAGAACTCATCAATTTAATATAATTCAATCTCCTAATAGTGGTACCAACTAAGAGGCACTCATATTACTACACATTAACCTAAACCAAGAACTCATCAATTTAATATAATTCAATCTCCTAATAGTGGTACCAACTAATATGTCACGACACATATTTACTAAATTCAAGCCTAGAGTTAAGCCTCAACCCCTCCAAACATCATCACTCTACAAATTTTCATATACTGCAGTACCACCAAACTGATTTCTTATATCCATATATTAAACATCAATTGTTAAACAATGATTATTGGAAAATTCCCAAAACTTCAACCTACAGTTACCCACTGATAACCTTAATCACTAAAATAAAATAAAAATACAATACTAGTAATGGACATACAAAAACAAATAAAAGAAGATTGTTGTTAGTACAGAGATCATCGCTTGCCAATGATTAGCCATCATTCACTCATTATATACAAAATAAAAAAAAAAGATAATTACTACCCAATGATCACCCTTCCATTCCACTATTAAATTATAAATCCTTACTTTTCCCTCCAATTGTGAGAAAACAATTCAACTTCTTATCCATCCACTTTAATTAGTGAAGATAGGCTACCATATAATTCATATATGTGTATAAATCTATATAAAACTAATAAAAATGTGCACTAATTGTTGCTTACCATAAGGCCGCCATATAGTTTTTTTTCTGTTCTCTCACGTTCGTGTCCAGATGTAAGTTTCTGCCCTTTTTTTTCTTTTTCTTTTCTATGTTAATTAGGTACTCAAAATTATAAATCCACTAACTTATTTATTAAAAGTGGTATAAATTATTAATAATTACATGCTTGAACCATCATTACCAATAAAACTAATTATTTAACAAAATTCCATTAACTAAATACCTATAGTTAAACAATTGGTCTAATATCTTCATGTAAAATTTTACGCGAAGAGTCAAAATAGTCTGTCACGACCCAAAACGGGTCGCGAGTGGCACCCACACTTAACCTACTATGTGAGCGAACCAACCAATCTAAACCCCAACATTTCAACCATAAATAACAAAATATAATGCGGAAGACTTTAACTCATTAATGAAAATCGATTAAATAACTTATAAAAACTCAATACTATTTATTCCCAAAACCTGGAAGTCATCACCACAAGAACATCTATCCTCAAATTACTAATCTAAGAGTATCTAAGAAGCTAAAATAAGTAAAAAGCTAGTCCATGCCGGAA
>NC_028647.1:54680644-54680939 GCF_001406875.1 Solanum pennellii | reverse complement strand
GAGTACTGAGTAGGTATCATCGACCAACTCAAAATAGAAAACAATATATGTTAGATAATAACATAAAATCAACTAATATTCTTAACAGGTGACAGCAACAAGTATAAGAATCATTTACAACATCACCAACCACATCTATGAGGACTCAAGCCTCCACACCATACTCTTTTGGGAAACATGTTCTTTAGATTGAGTATATTAACATATTTCAAGATTCATTATCTTTATTCCTCTTGTGTCGGTACGTGACACTCCGCTCCACTACTACTATCCTGGTGTCGGAACGTGACACTCC
>NC_028647.1:54679966-54680444 GCF_001406875.1 Solanum pennellii | reverse complement strand
TCCTCTACTACTATCCTGGTGTCGGAACGTGACACCCGATCCTCTAATACTATCCTGGTGTCGGAATGTGACACCTGATCCTCTAATCTCATTACTTTAGTTCATCAAGCCTTCTTTTATACCAAGGCATCATCATTAACAAAGTAAATTTAGGGTTTAAGATTCAACAGCCTCATAATGCTAGTTTCATCACCATTATATATAAACACATCATGCATACACACAATTAAGCATATTGGAGACTTTACAATACTACCCAATACATATCATTCGCTATTAAGAGTTTACTATGAAATAGCATAAACCATAACATACCTCCACCAAAGATTTGTGATCAAGCAATCTACTTTTCAAAAGCTTTGCTTCCCTCTTCGTTTCTCCTCTCTCTCGATCGTTATTCTCCCTCTCTTTGTTCTTTCTATTTTTCTTATTCAAACCCTCTTTCTTTTACCCTAATTAGCATATAATTAAGTATAAA
>NC_028647.1:54678778-54679158 GCF_001406875.1 Solanum pennellii | reverse complement strand
CGCTCAGACTGTCCATCGGTCTGAGGGTGAAATGCAGTACTAAGGTCCAACCTCGTACCTAATTCCGCATGCAATTTTCTTCAAAACTTAGAAGTAAACTGCGTACCTCTATCCGATATGATGGACAGTGGAACTCCATGCAATCGAACAATCTATGAGATATAAAGTCTGGGTAACTTCTCTGCAGTGTAAGTCACCTTGACCGGAATGAAGTGAGCAGACTTAGTTAATCTTTCCACAATTACCTAAATAGAATCAAACTTTTCCAATGTCTTTGGAAGACCAACCACGAAGTCCATTGCAATTCTCTCCCACTTCCATTCAGGAATGGGCATTCTCTGAAGTGTTCCTCCGGGCCTCTGGTGTTCATACTTTACTTG
>NC_028647.1:54655709-54674609 GCF_001406875.1 Solanum pennellii | reverse complement strand
ATACTATCCTGGTGTCGGAACGTGACACTCGATCCATACACTATCCTGGTGTCGGAACGTGACAATCCGATCCATATACTATCCTGGTGTCGGAACGTGACACTCCGATCCATATACTATCCTGGTGTCGGAACGTGACACCCGACCCTTTACTACTATCCTGGTGTCGGAACGTGACACCCGATCCTCTAATACTATCCTTGTGTCGGAACGTGACACCCGATCCTCTAATCTCATTACTTTAGTTCATCAAGCCTTCTTTTATACCAAGGCATCATCATTAACAAAGTAAATTTAGGGTTTAAGATTCGACAGCCTCATCATGCTAGTTTCATCACCATTATATATAAACACATCATGCATACACACAATTAAGCATATTGGAGACTTTACAATACTACCCAATACATATAATTCGCTATTAAGAGTTTACTATGAAATAGCATAAACCATAACCTACCTCCACCGAAGATTTGTGATCAAGCAATCTACTTTTCCAAAGCTTTGCTTCCCTCTTCGTTTCTCCTCTCTCTCGATCGTTATTCTCCCTCTCTTTGTTCTTTCTATTTTTCTTATTCAAACCCTCTTTCTTTTACCCTAATTAGCATATAATTAAGTATAAAAGATGATGAATTAACCCATTATTTATTTCAAGGTTAGCTCTTTTAACCCCCAAGTAGTTAAATTATTAACATTAACCCACTAAATTTATAATTATAGCAGGAATAGTCCAAAACGCCCCTTAAAAACTTTTAATAGAAATCCGACCCAGCCTGGGTTACGCAACCTGTGACGGTCCGTCATGGCTGTGACGGTCCGTCCTGCAGGTTCGTCGCAAAGTTCAGAGAGTTAATTTCTGTGGAAGATGTGTGACGGTCCGTCGTGCCCACGACGGTCTGTCCTGCCATTCCGTTACGAAGTTAAGAGAGTCGATTTCAGTACCCAAATTTTCAGAATTCTAAGTGTTTTGGAACGAGACCCCCACGACGGTCCGTCGTGCCCGACCGTCGTGCCCATGACAGTCCGTCGTGGGATCCGTCGACTCAGCCAGTTTTTCCAGAAATAAAATCTGCTGCTCAAAACGACTAAACAGGTCGTTACATAGTCCTAGTTATTAAAACGACCTAGCAGATTGTTGCATCACCTACCACTTACAGAAACGTTCGTCCTCGAACGGAAAAGAAAAGAACTCACATGAACGCTCAAAAAGCTGAGGATATCTACTCCCCATGTTTGACTTGGTCTCCCATGTAGCCTCCTCCACTGGACGATGTTTCAATTGAATCTTTATTGAAGCAATCTCTTTGGACCTCAACTTAAGAATTTGCCTATCCAAAATGGTTATCGGCTCCTCCTCAAAAGTCAAATTCTGATCAAGTAACACTGAATCCCGTTGAATCACATGAGCACCACCCTGATGATACTTCTTCAACATCGAAATATAAAATACAGGATGGACACCTGACAACAAAGGTAGCAAAGCCAACTGATACGCCACCTCACCAGTACACTCTACAATCTCGAAAGGACCAATATACATTGGGCTCAACTTGCCCTTCTTTCCAAATCTCATCACACCCTTCATGGGTGAGACCTTCAATAGAAACCTCTCTCCAACCATAAACACCAAATCACGAACTTTTCGATCAGCATAACTCTTTCGCTTACTCTGAGCCATTAGAAGTCTATCTAGGATCAACTTGACCTTGTCCAAGGACTCTCTCAACAAATCTGGACCCCAAGGTCTAACCTCCAATGCATCAAACCAACCAACTGGAGATAGACATCTCCTACAATACAAAGCCTCAAAAGGTATTACTCAATGCTCGAATGGTAATTATTATTATCAGCAAACTCCGCTAATCGAAAGAACTGATCCTAGTGACCACTAAAGTAAATCACACATGCCCAGAACATGTCCTCAAGAACATGAATAATTCGTTTAGACTGACCGCCAGTCTGAGGGAGAAAAGTTGTGCTAAGATCTACCCGAGTGCCTAACTCCTTCTACATAGACCGCCAGAAATGAGATGTAAATTGGGTGCCACAACCTGAAATAATACAAATAGGAACCCCATGCAAACGAACTATCTATCGAAAATAGATCTTGAATAACTTCTCTGAATTATAGGTAGTCTGAACTGGTACAAAGTGTGCAGACTTGGTTAATCGGTCCACAATGACCCATATAACATCAAACTTACCCAATCTAAGTGGCAACCCTACCACAAAGTCCCTAGCAATACGCTCCCACGTCCACTCAGGTATAGGCATCCTCTGAGTCACACCTCCAGGCTTTTGGTGTTCATATTGTCACTTGCGGACAATTTAAACATCGAGATACAAAATATACTATGTCCCTCTTCATACGACACCACCAATAATGTTGTTTCAAGTCACGATACGTATTAGTAGCCCCCGGATATATAAAGTATTTCGAACTATGGGCCTCCTCCATGATCAATTTAGTCAAATCACCTGTCCGAGGAACACATACACTACCTTTAATCCTCAAACTCCCTCACTATCAAGAATTGCATCCTTGGATTCTCGTTTCAACACCTTGTCTCTAATCTTACATAAATCACTATCACCAAACTGATGAGCTCGGATCTGCTCCAACAAGGATTACCTAGCCTGCATATAATCCAACACCTTACCAAATTCTGAAATATCAAGTATCACAAATCTATTGGATAAGGATTGGACATCCCTAGCTAAAGGACACTCGCCAACCTATAATATGTCTAGAATACCCATACTTACCGCCTTCTGATTCAAGGCATCTGCAACAACATTCGCCTTGCCCGGATGATAAAGAATAGTCATGTCATAGTCCTTGAACAATTCCAACCATCTCTGCTGCCTCAAATTGAGATCCCTCTGATTGAATATATACTGGAGACTACGATGATCCGTGAGCACCTCACAATGCACACCATAAAGATAATGCCTCCAAATCTTGAATAAAACACAATAGCCGCCAACTCTAAATCATGAATAGGGTAGTTCTTCTCATGAACCTTAAATTGCCTTGAAGCATAAGCTATCACCTTTCCCTTCTGCATCAATATACAACCAAGACCAATTTGAGAAGCATCACAATATACAACAAAACCCTCTCCCTCTACAAGTAGGATCAAAATCAGAGCAGTAGTCAATAAAGTCTTGAGCTTTTGGAAACTAACCTCACACACGTCAGATCACTATAAATCCACCTCCTTCGGGGTCAATCTAGTTAATAGGGATGCAATGGATGAGAAACCCTCTACAAACTGTCGATAATAACCTGAAAGGCCTAAGAAACTCCAAATCTTAGTAACTGAAGCAAGTCTGACCCAATCTCTAACTGCCTCAATCGTCTTAGGATCCATCATAATACCCTCCTTGGACACTACATGTCCCAACAATGCTACCAAACAAAGCCAAAACTCACACTTTAAAAACATCGTATAAAGTTTCTTCTCCTTTAGAATCCCAAGCACAATCCTCAAATGATGTTCGTGTTCCTCCTTACTACGGTAGTATATCAATATATAACTATGAAGACAATAACAAAAGAATCCAAATATGGTCTGAACACTCCATTCATCAAGTCCATAAAAATTGCCGGGGCATTAGTCAATCCGAAAGACATCACCAAAAACTCGTAATGGCCATAACGTGTTCGAAAAGATGTCTTAAGGATATCCTTCAGCCTAATCATGAGCTGATGATAGCCATATCTCAAGTCAATCTTGGAGAAAACAGAAGCACCCTACAACTGATCAAATAAGTCATCAATACGAGGTATGAGGTACTAATTTTTGATGGTTACCTTGTTCAACTGCTGATAGTCTATACACATACACATAGATCCATCTTTCTTCTTCACAAATAACAATGAGCACCCAAAGGAGATATACTTGGTGTAATAAAACCCTTGCTCAACAAATCCTGCAACTGTTTATTCAAATCTTTCAATTTAGACGGTGCCATACGATAAGGAGGAATGTGAATAGGCTGAGTGCCTAGCTCTACATAAATGCAAAAATCAATACCATGATCTGGTGGGACCTGACAAATCTGTCGGAAATAACTCTGAAAATTCACTCACCAATGGAATAGACTCAAGCATAAGAGTCTCAACACTAGTATCTCGAATGTGTGCCTACTCTCTCTACCAACTGAGGAACCTTGATAAGTGATATCACATTCTTAGGAGGGTGACTAAGAGAACCTCTCCATTCTACTATAGGAATTCCAGGCATAGATAAAATAATTGTCTTGGCATGGCAATTTAAAATTGCATGGTAAGAAGATAACCAATCCATATCAAGAATCACATCAAAATCTACCATATCTAAGATATTTAAATCTGCATGAGTTTCATACCCCATCAAGGTAACAATACATAATCGATACACGTGATCTACAACTACAGAATCCCCGACATGCGTAGAAATATGTATCGGCAAATAAAGAGACTCACCGAATATATCCAGACTAGGAGAAAAATATGTGGACACATAATAATAAGAATAGCCTGGATCAACAAATATCGTAGCTAGTTAATGACAAACTGGAATATTACCTTTGATAACAGCATCTGAATCCTCAACCTCTTTACTACCCCGAAAAGCATAACAGTGAGAACGAGCTTCTTCAAATTGCGAACCTCCATGACCACCACCTCGACCAGAAGGAGAACCACCTCTACGTGAAGGGGAACCACCTCTACCACTCTATGCACCACCCTACTTGGAGGTTGTGCATCCCTGAAAGTAGAAGCCTGAGAACCCTGACGTAAGCCACCACGTTTGGTCCTAGGGAAATCTCTCACAAAGTGTCCCATATCACCACACTCAAAACAGCCCCTACAAGACGCAGGCTGATGAGAGGAACCTGAATGACCAGAATGCCCTCCAAGAACTACAGGTCTAGAAGATGAATCCTGTGAGGTATGCACTAAGCTCGAAGAACTATGCCTAGTGTAACTAGACTCAAACGTCTATATAGCAACATGAATGGGTCTGCTGGACTGAGAGTGATAACCTATCCCTACGTAACCTCGACTCCTAGGTGGACCACCACCATAATCACTTGAATAACGGGTCCTCTTGCCTTCACGCTGCTCAAATCCTCCACGTCGAATGACCTCAAACTCTTTAGCAACATCTTTTACTTTTTAGAACAGTACACCAGAAGCAGCAACCTGAGAAACTCCCAGACGAATAGGAATAATCAGCCCTTTAACAAACCTTCTCACTCTCTCAGCCTCTGTGGGAAGTATCATCGAAGCATGCCTAGCCAAGGCATGGAATTTACCCTCATACTATGCTACTACCATACCATCTTGCTGCAACCCTTCAAACTCGGTCCTCTTACGCTCCCTCTCAGTGCATGGAACAAACTTGGCTAGGAATACCTGAGTAAACTGAATTCATGATAGTGGAGGAGATCCAGATGGCCTGCTACTAATATAATCCCTCACCACTTCTTGAAAGAGCCACTCATCTGTAACGTTGTTTAGTCAACTCCATGAGACTACACTAATCCAAGATTATGCAACCTCTCATGATAACTAACTATAAATTTATATGCATCCTCAGTTAAGTCACCAGTGTAAGTCGGAGGATTAATTAGTCTGAACCTCCCAAACATCTTTTGTTCATCAATGGTCATGGAATGCTTGTTTGCCATACCGGGACATTCCATACTATTCAAACGGGGAGCTACAACAGCAGCTGGCTGAGTCATGAGAGTCTGAGAATCTGGAGGAACTATCGAATACGGAGTCTGACCTCTAACACGGGTCTGTGAGCCATCAAAAGTGATAAGCAAAGTTACTGCCTGAGCCATCCACTCTAATAGTCATAACATATGAGTCAGGGTATCTTGAAGCACTAGGGTGGCAATAATATTGGGTGGAGCCTGAGATGACCCATCCCCCTGGACACGATCTTGCACATCCCCATGGATAACATCTGCATGAGGAGGTACGATCCTATCAAGGCCCTGGGTAGGTATTGGTACTTGGTCATCCATATGTGTTGCAATACGGCCCCAACCCCGACCTCGACCTCGACCTCAAATAGCGCTTCCAGAAGCAGGCGTAGGAATAGGCTCATGATCACCACTTGCAGATGTACAACTCCTCACCATATGAGAGAAGAAAATATCAAAATTAGAATTTCAACAAGGTAAAGTGTGCACAATAAGGAATGAAAGAACAAAAATTTTCCAAAATGTCTTAAAGCCTCTCGAAGATAGGTATGGACGTCATCATATCGATCCGCAAGACTTTTCTAGACATTTCTCTTGTACTTGTGAGACCAATGAACGTAGGGCTCCAATACCAAATTTGTCAAGACCCATTCACAAGTCGTGATGACACCTATGTTCCCAACCAATAGGTAAGCCAACCCAACATATTTTACCAATTTTTAACTAAATAGTGAGAAAAAGGTAAACACTAAGTCAAAATTTCCAACATCTAGCTCATTATAAATACGAATTGCGGAAAGCTCAAAATACCACCCAAGAATAGGTGTCATAAGTACAAGAGCTTCTAAAATACGATGCAAGTCTGAAACTAAAATGACAAATCCACATAAGAGATATCATCTCTGAATACTAAATAACAGAATAAGTAAACGATAGAGGGAGGTGTGGGCCACGGAACAGCCAAACAGCTCACCACAACTCCAAATCACTCCAAACTCAGACTAACATTGCTTCACAAGATGTGCTCGCACTCGAAATTGAATCTCCACCACAAAGAGTTCAACAAGTGTAGTATGTGTATGAAACAACGTGTACCCAGTATATCTCATTGACCGACAACGAAGAAGTAGTGACGGGAATTTATATAAGAAAAATCAATTCTTTAATTTAACAAGTCTATATTGCACTTTACTAGTCAAGTTTCATCAAACAGAGGTAATCAAACATCAAGTACTTTCCAACCACCAAATAAAACAAATAATTATGAACAATGAAGAATGTGATGAAATGCAATGCAATATGATACCATAAAATGATATGTCTAAGAATACCCAGTACTCTCTCAACCGTATATACATGATACTCCTCGAAAATACATTGAGAGTTCATGACCCATGGGGAACTCGCGAGGTCCATATACCGACACGAACGATCTCCACGTCTCTGTGCGAATTATCTCAATGCACTATCATAAAATCAATCAATTTCCGCAAGGAGATCTCCACGTGCCCAAATTATAATCTTAACCTCTCACCAACCCCACCACGGACGATCTCCACGTGTCCACTTATACTCAGTCTCATGTCAAATGCATGCACAATATTAATTCAATAAAGGGGATAATGATGCACCTCAATCAATTAATATTAGAATAATACATAACCACCTTTGTTATCAATCAATCAATATCAGAATAATACATAACCACCTCAGTTATCACAACTATACGGGTGCAATAAAGAAAAACACAATCACAAAAAGAATTTCAGTCAAGAATAAATCAGCTAATGTCATATGCTTTGGCATTCTCGGGTTTCAACCCGCATTCTATAGTAATAAAACTTTCCCTTTATAACACCGGTACTCATACCAATGCCTGTCACATCATTGATACGAGACCCCTATATTTCGCCTTTACCCCTTTGTCTATTCAATTTTTAATCTGTAAATTAGGAAAACAATCCTTCAACAAGTCTCAAAAAGTCTTAACATACGTTGAATATCGATCACGTGTCACGAAACCTCAAGATTTTTCCTTCTTTTTTTGCAAAACTTCATAACGTTCACAATCTACAAATTATGCAATATTCATAAGTAAGAGAGTTCATAGGCACTCATATTACTACACCTTAACCTAAACCAAGAACTCATCAATTTAATATAATTCAATCGCCTAATTGTGGTACCAACTAATATGTCACGACACATATTTACTAAATTCAAGCCTAGAGTTAAGCCTCAACCCCTCCAAACATAATAACTCTACAAATTTTCATATACTGCAATACCACCAAACTAATTTCTTATATCCATATATTAAACATCAATTGTTAAATAATGATTATAGGAAAATTCCCAAAACATCAACGTACAGTTACCCACTGGTAACCTTAAGCACTAAAATAAAATAAAAATACAATACTAGTAACGGACATACAAAAACAAATAAAAGAAAATTGTTGTTAGTACAGAGATTATTGCTTGTCAATGATTAGACATCATTCACTCATTATATATAAAATATAAAAATTAGATTATTACTACCCAATGATCACCTTTCCATTCCACTATTAAATTATAAACCTTCACTTTTTCCTCCAATTGTGAGAAAACAATTTAATTTCTTATCCACCCACTTTAATTAGTGAAGATAGGCTACCATATAATTCATGTATGTGTATAAATCTATATAAAACTCATAAAAATGTGCACTAATTGTTGATTACCTGAAGGTCGCCATATAGTTTATTTTTGTTCTGTCATGTTCGTGTCCAGAGGTAAGTTTAAGCCCTTTTTTTTCTTTTTCTTTTCTATGTTAATTAGGTTCTTAAAATTATAAATCCACTAACTTATTTTTAATAAATATGAGTAAAAGTGGTATAAATTATTAATAATTTACAGGCTTGAACCATCATTTCCAATTAAACTAATTATTTAACAAAATATCCATTAACTAAATACCTAGAGTTTAACAATTGGTCTAATATCTTCAAGTAAAATTTTATGCGAAGAGTCAAAATAGTCCTAGTTATTAAAACGACCTAGCTGGTTGTTACATCACCTACCACTTAAACAAATGTTCGTCCTCGAACGGAAAAAGAAAAGAACTTACATGAACGCTCAAAAAGCTGACGATATCTACTGCTCATGTCTGACTTGGTCTCCCATGTAGCCTCCTCCACTGGACGATGCTTCCATTGAACCTTTACTGAAGCAATCTCTTTGGACCTCAACTTACGAATTTGCCTATCCAAAATGGTTATCGGCTCCTCCTTAAAAGTCAAATTCTGATCAAGTAACACTGAATCCCGTTGAATCACATGGGCACCACCCTGATGATACTTTTTCAACATCGAAATATGAAATATAGAATGGACACCTGACAACCCAGGTAGCAAAGCCAACTAATACGCCACCTCACCAATACACTCCACAATCTCGAAAGGACCAATATACCTTGGGATCAACTTGCCCTTCTATCCAATTTCATCATACCTTTCATGGGTGAGACCTTCAATACAACCCTCTCTCCAACCATAAACACCAAATCACGAACCTTCCGATCTGCATAACTTTTTCGCTTACTCTAAGACATTAGAAGTCTATCTTGGATCAACTTGACCTTGTCCAAGGACTCCCTCAATAAATCTGGACTCCACGTGTCACAAAACCTCAAGATTTTTCCCTCTCTTTTCGCAAAACTTCAGAATATTCACAATCTATCAATTATGCAATATTCGTAAGTAAGAGAGTTCATAGGTGTTCATATTACTACATCTTAACCTAAAACAAAAACTCATCAATTTAATATAATTCAAGCTCCTAATTATGGTACCAACTAATATGTCATGACACATATTTAATAAATTCAAGCCTAGAGTTAAGCCTCAACCCCTCCAAACAACATCACTCTACAAATTTTCATATACTGCAGTACCACCAAACTGATTTCTTATATCCATATATTAAACATCAATTGTTAAACAATGATTGTAAGAAAATTCCCAAAACTTCAATCTACAGTTACCCACTGGTAACCTTAATTACTAAAATAAAATAAATATACAATACTAGTAACGGACATACAAAAACAAAGAAAAGAAAATTGTTGTTAGTACAGAGATCATTGGTTGCCAATGATTAGCCATCATTCACTCATTATATATAAATATAAAAAAATCGATTATTAGTACCCAATGATTACCCTTCCATTCCACTATTAAATTATAAACCCTCACTTTTCCCTCCAACTGTGAAAAACAATTCAACTTCTTATCCACCCACTTTGATTAGTTAAGTAGGATACCATATAATTCATATATGTGTATAAATCTATATAAAACTAATAAAAATGTGCACAAACTGTTTCTTACCTGAAGGCCGCCATACAGTTTGTTTCCGTTCTCTCACGTTCGTCTTTAGAGGTAAGTTTCTGCCCCTTTTTTTTCTTTTTCTTTTCTAGGTTAATTAGGTACTTAAAATTATAAACCCACTAACTTATTTTTAATAAATATGAGTAAAGAGGTATAAATTATTCATAATTTACAGGCTTGAACCAACATTACCACTAAACTAATTATTTAAAAAAATATCCATTAACTAAATACCTATAGTTACACAATTTTTCTAATATCTTCATGTAAAATTTTATGCAAAGAGTCAAAACAGTCCTAGTTATTAGAACGGCCTAGCGGGTCATTACATCACCTACCACTTAAAAAAACGTTCGTTCTTGAATATAAAAAGAAAAGAACTCACATGAACGCTCAAAAAGCTGAAGATATCTACTCCTCATGTCTGACTTTGTCTCCCATGTAGCCTCCTCCATTGGACGATGCTTCCATTGAACCTTTACTGAAGCAATCTCTTTGGACCTCAACTTACGAATTTTCCTATCCAAAATGGTTATCGGCTCCTCCTAAGAAGTCAAATTCTGATCAAGTAACATTGAATCCCATTGAATCACATGAGCACCACCCTAATGATACTTCTTCAACATCGAAATATGAAATACAGGATGGACACCTGATAATCCAGGTAGCAAAGCCAACTGATACGCCACCTCACCAATACGCTCCACATTCTCGAAAGGAACAATATACCTTGGGCTCAACTTGCCCTTCTTTCGAAATCTATCACGCCCTTCATGGGTGAGACCTTCAACAAAACCGTCTCTCCAACCATAAAAACCAAATCACGAACATTCCGATATGCATAACTCTTTTGCTTACTTTGATCCATTAGAAGTCTATCTTGGATCAACTTGACCTTGTCCAAGGACTCCCTCAACAAATCTGGACCCCACGGTCTAACCGCAAATGCATCAAACCAACCAATTGGAGATCGACATCTCTTACAATACAAAGCCTCAAAAGGTGTTACTCAATGCTCGAATGGTAATTACTGTTGTCAGTAAACTCCGGTAATGGCAAGAACTGATCCCAGTGACCACCAAAGTAAATCACACATGCCCAGAACATGTCCTCAAGAACTTGATATAGTCCGTTTAGACTGACCGTCAGTCTAAGGGTGAAAGCTTGTACTAAGATCTACCTAAGTACCCAACTCCTTTTGCATAGACCGCCAGAAATGAGATGTAAATTGGGTGCCACGATCTGAATTAATAGAAATAGGAACCCCATGCAAAAGAACTATCTCTCGAATATAGATCTTGGCTAACTTCTCTGAATTATAGGTAGTCTAAACTAGTACAAAGTGTGCATATTTAGTCAATCGATCCACAATGACCCATATAACATCAAACTTACCCAATCTAAGTGGCAACCCTACCACAAAGTCCCTACCAATGCGCTCCCACTTCCACTCAGGTATAGGCATCCACTGAGTCACACCTCCAGGCTTTTGGTGTTCATATTATCACTTGCTGACAATTTAAACATCGAGATACAAAACATATTATGTCCCTCTTCGTACGACACCACCAATAATTTTGCTTCAACTCACGATACATCTTAGTAGCCCCCGGGTGAATAAAGTACCTCTTTTTTTTTTCAATTTTTACTTCTCATTCTCCTTCTATAAGTCCTTCTCCTTCTCCTTCTCCTTGCTTTTTGGGTTTGAGTGTGATACAGAGCAGTAATCATTGGTTTTATTATTTAACTAATTATAGATAGTGATTGAGAAATAGATTTTTTCAACTTTCTACACTTTAAATAATTGTTGGACAACTGAACAAGACTATATTTCTAAAATCATATGAACAAAATGGTCATAAAAAGAACAACAAAAAGCAATAAAAATGAATTTTCACTGAATGTCAACAATATATATATATATATATATATATATATATATACCTGTCTACATGGAAACACCGCCAAGCTAGGATTCCCTTTTAATTTATTTTATTTCAAAAATTACCCTTCCCTTTTCTTAAAAGTGGTGACTTATATGAAAATTTTTTCCGTTTGTAAAGAGTTGCACTTTTTATGAAAAGATTTTCTTTTTATGAAAGGTTGTAGCATTTCCGATGGGTTGTAACATTTCCAAACAATTTATTCTTTTTTTGAAAAATTGTGCCTTTTAAGAAAGGGTGTTACCATTCCGAAGGGTTGCAACTTTTCCAAAGACTTGCAACATTTCTGATAAGTCACAGTAATTATTTTTTCATACTACCCTTTGTTGTCTATAAATAGAGGACTTTCCTCTCATTTTAAAAAAATATTCTTCTTCTTCTTCTTTTGGACAATTAAATATTTGTGAACTTCGTTGTAGTTAAATGAACCCCTGACACCATTATTTTAATATCAATGCACTGGCGAATAGAATCATTCTATTCTAAGAGAATCTATTCCTTTAAACATCGGGTATTAGAGAAGAATAATTTATTTAAGTGGATATTGTACATTAAATGGGCTCGAGTTTTTCCATTCTATTTCATTCTATATATATGAAGGTCCTAGTATGTTTTTACCATTCATTAATATTATGCTTATATTATTAATTATTGTCTTTTTACAATATTCTCTAAACCTTGTTGTTTATGTTTAAGCATATTTNAATAAATAATCGGTACCATTTCACCATTATTTATTTTTCACATCTATAGAATGATTTATTCTTCATTAACCTAATAAAAAAATTTAGTATTGTTCACAAATTGTAAAATCTCTCAAAAAAACGACTTACCTATTTCAAGTCGAATACAATCTTCAGTTCAGAAAGACGAGAGAGTCACGGCCGGAGAAGAGAAAGAAGATAAGATAATGGGGGAGAATATTTGTTTTGATAGTCGGATTGTCAGATTTTCTTAAGGAAGAAGAAGAGAAGAGATAACATTGAGAGAAGAAGAAGAGAAAATCCTATTTTCATTTATTATATTTTTTTAAAAAAATGATTTTGATAGAATTATTAAAGTTGAAAGATGAAGTACTTTTTTGTATTTTATAAAAGATTAGAAAGTTTTGAAAATGTTAATTTGATCCAAAATTTACTTAATTACATTTTAAAAAGGATTTGATCGATCTCTTAGTCAATCTGTCACCAAAAACCAAACCATTCATTTAATTTTCTCCAGTTTGAGAAACCCACCGTTCATCACTATCACTCAAAATCTCCAAAGACAAGATCCCAGTGCTTGAAAGTCGCGGAAGGTCTTTTTCTGGTGAATTTTTCAGGTTTTTTTTTTGTTCCTGATTTTCAGTTTCAGTATTATATATCAGGATGTTTTCTTTCTTTCTTTCTTTCTTCCTCCATCTTTTTGTATCTACGTTTTTGGATATGTTTTTCGGGGTGCAATTGGTTGGAAGATTATAAATGTAAAGTTTTGTCTTTTTTTTTTCTGGAAAGGGGATTTTGAGGACAAAGATTTAAATAAATACAAATTATTAACATTGACAATTGTTTTTAAAAAAAAGACTGGAACCATGACTCTTCCTCCAACTTGAGAAACTTTTGTCATCTTAAACACATTTAGGTGTTAAGAAGTTTTTCGATTTGCTTATGTTTGTTTAGAAATAGATATTCGATTCTCAGTACTAGTGCATTTTTTCTTCTTCTTGGATGGATATATGATTTTTACTATATTTTTCTAATGAAAGATGTTATTAGGGAGTGGATATATATGAATTTATATCTATAAATTTCTCAGCTTAATGTCTACTTAAAATGTGAGAATTTTTTTGTCATGCAATATGTTTGACTTAATAAAAAGGGGTTTTATGTCTTTTCAAGGACTATTTTACCCGCCATTATTATTTGCAATAAATAAATGTTTTGGAATCAAATCTCATTGTACTAAATTCGTACTTTTTGTTTTGTATCATAAGTGGAGTGCTAGATTCAAAATTCAGACTCAAGTGCTGACCATAGATAGAGGGTCTCAACATAAATGACACCAAATTTGAAGTGTCTCTGCCGGCTTCCTACCTGGGACGCTCATTCATTTGTCATGTAAAATCTTATCTATTGATTTTCTCTAGTAAACTTCATTTGTAAGTTTCTCTTACTCTCTTGCTAATCTACCTCTTGCTTTAAAAATACGCAATTCATACATTGCTCTTATTTTGTGTCATTGGTGAAATTAGACACTTAAAAGAACGAAGAAAATCAAAAGACAAGCAACACCCGGAGCAATAGAAAAAAGGTAAACAATTTTATTTAATATAATTATTTTTAATAAATGTTCAGAGTTATATTTGACTGTCAATATGATTTTGTGGTTATGCCTTAGTGCTCCATCAATTTCTTCCCTTCAAGAAAAGGGGAGTTAATTGTTTGACATGTTTGAAGTCTAAGCAATGTATGTAACTTTCTCATGAGTACTCAAACTGGATGATACATGATTTATCAACTTTTACTATTCAACATATGTTTAATAGGACTTGTCATATTCATTGCCAATTTGCCGCTATGTATTATAACTAATGAGAATGAATGAAATTTTAGGTTGTTGTACTTGTGAATATTTTTTATGGGGATTAACATTAATTGTCTCTGAGGTACAAAAATAAAAAAAGAAGTGGAAGTAAAATCTTGGTCTGAAACATGTTTGGGCAGTTTGAAAAGCATCCAAAGTAACTTATTGTCATTGTTATCAGTCAAATGTGCTTTGAATATGTTCTGACCTTGGCACTTAAATTGTGCTTTTGTGTTTGTAATTTAAAACATTTACCTTCGAAGCAATTTTATTAGTTCTAAGTCATTAAATTGGGAATCATTTGTGTCTTTTAGTGATTTTGTTGAATTAAAACTTTTGTATATTATTTTAGATAGTCTTTTATTTAGTCTTTAGATTTTAGAGCTGTAAATAGAATAGAGAATTCTTGGAACCTGCATAGATTTTTGAGTTATGTATTTTTTTTATGTTTGAATAACAACTCAGAATTCAGGTTTTATTCAAATTAGTTAATAATTGATCATTTTGATTGACTTTCTTTTTATGTAAATGATAAGTAGAAAATTGTGGCATTGTAAACTTAGATGCACATCTGTCTATTTCAAGTATTAACTTACTAATTATAGGTGTACCTACGAAATTGATATTATTGATAGTGACTTGACAACAACATTATTTTTGGTGATCTAGCTGAAAAGTTTCTCTCCCTGACAGTAGAAGACATAGTTGACACAACCTGCGTCAAGGTTCGCTTTATTATGTGTATCATTATATTTTATACATATCTTTTTTGTTATCTGTTGAACAACCAGTTGAATCATTGATATCATGTAAACACCTAAAAATATTTATACCAACCTTTTCTCATGAGATACGTAAAATCTTACAAATGTATCATTTTCTTTTCAGCACGAACTCCAATGCGTTAATCATGTACAATAGATATTGTCGAATTAACTATTCTTTCATCCTCGATAAGCTCTAGCATAACTCACACAACTCTAACAACTCTATCCTACATAGAGAAATGAACATATATTTTCACTAAGCATTTTAGAGAGAGAAATGCTAAAAGGCAAAGCCGCTCAACACAATCAAGGGGTAGATAGTGCCATTAGTTATTGAATCAAAATCTTCAAGAGTCAGTATGTCAATTGAACCACAATAAATCTATAAAAGGTGAGTTTGTTAGTGTTATTCCAATGCAAATGGTTGTCGATTATATTTATATATCTTACCAGTAAACCTGCATCAATTCTTGAAAGACAAGCATTATATTGGTCAAATTTGAGTTTTGTTTTATATATTTTATATGTTACTAACCCTTTAAATGACGTCCTTTAATTTTATCCACAAGCTAATTAGACGAGAATGTATATTAATTAGTAATTCCTCAATTTTCTTTTGTTTGTTGGTACGTACATAAGTAAGGAACGTTCCAGTCTCCATCAGATTAATTTCTATATAATTTTGTTTTTTTCCATCAGAATTTATATAACTTTATTAGTTATTAATGCATCAGACAAAGTCTCTTATCCCCTGAACACACTTCTGCCCTTACGTTTCTGGACGTTTGAGCATTGTATAATTGCAGATTTTGTTGTTCCAAATGAATTTACCACTTTCAGTTTAGTTTCGTTTAAGTAAATTTCATTGTTAAGCTAACTTCACAATGAAGAAACCATCAACGCTTTCGGCTGCAAAAAATTAAGGTATAATATGTTCTTCTTCATTTGTTTGGTATAATATCTCACTCATTCCTGATAACTTCTCTTCCCCGCAATAGCAATAATATTTAATTTGTCTAACGTGTGGAGAAAAAAAAAGATCAAATGGACAGCGTAAGGTGACTGTCGACATAAATGAGTTATCTAAAGAGCTTGGTGTAATAACTCACATGATGTTAGAGAAAAAAAATAAAATTGCTTTAGTTTCTTATCATGCTACAACCATATATAGTTTATGGTATACTTGAACGTTGAATTGTAAGATCTAAAGTATATGAGACTTTAGTTATGCTTGTAATGTCAATTTTGTTAATACCAAAATGAAAATGTGAATGGATTAAACTGGAGAGGATTTGTCCATCAAACTTAGTTTGAGTTGAGAATTAAGTGGATTAAAATTTTAGGAAGATGACGTCAATATATAATGTGAACTTGAACAAAGAACATTTGTCTTATCCATCTAATTAATTTACTCCACCTTAATTTTTGTACCAACTTATTTTGAGGTGCAACAGTTTCTTACTAACTTCCCCCATCTCTGATCTTCTCCATTTAAAGTTTCAGTTTTGTGCCATTTTTGAGTTTTGAATCCATGTCTTCCAAATTCATTTGATAACTCGTAATTACATTTTTCGTAGGTACCTCCCTCGACATCTCTCTACGCCATAATTTTTGAGAATGCAAAAGATTGGTTGGACTCCAACTCTACCATCATAATTCTGTAAAATAACGATATGGTCATGATGTAGCTAAAAAACCCAATAACTGTTAAATTTTTAATACTAGAGCTATGCTTGCAGGCAATTTTACTGGAAAACCAACACAAGCCTGTTGTAAATATTATAAAGATGTATCTTATTAAATTCATGTTACAGTGTTTCAATTAACTTAGATCCTAAAGATTTAGTAGCACATGGATGAGGCTTTTCGAAAGACTAATATAATTACTCAAGTAAGTTGGTAATCAATTGAAATGACGTTCCAAATCTTAAGGAAACTTTGACATTTAGTTTTAACCGATATTTGTGCACTTCCTTTTAGCAGTCACTCATTTGCGTGTGTTTTGCTCTTGTCAGGAGCCGATATTGATGATCTCTTTGAGAATTTACAAATCGAAATTATTGATCTTTGTTGTCGCCATTGTAGCTTTCCAAAGAGGCCAAGTAATGAGGATCTCCTATGGTATGAAGTGTCATGGACATGAGGTATTTTTCACTATGATTGATTTTCTCAACTATTGATTGTTGTGAAAAAATCCTTTACTAGAAATATCGATATCCTAAATTCAATTGCCTTGTGAGATACCTTGTAAAAATTGAAATGAAGTATAAAGCTATTACCTCGCTTGAGTAAAATGCCAGTGTAGTGCTTAAGATATAGAATAAATTGCGATTGAATTCTTAAAAAGACTACTCACTCTTCGTTTCTATCTTTGTAAGGGGATTATGTTATTCAACCTGTACTATAAGGTTAGCCTAAAACGACCTAAACAGTATAAGATGAAACAGAAAATAAATAAAATACAAGAAGTAATCCGAGTCCACAAAAACTACTGTGTGTCCTTACGAAATTTAATCCCCTCACTGTACCCGAGGTTATGGATTAATTTCTCCTAAGATAAAACGGATTAATCCTGTTAAAGAAATAGCGGTACCTCAAATTTCTTTAACTTCAGCGAACTTCAGAATAGCAACAAGTCACATAGACTCAGTCGATCGACACTTTGATTTATTTGAGAGAAAAATATATGCAGAGAAGGAAAATTTCAGTATTTGGAAAAATGAAAATTGACTTCCTTTTATCGCCATTTTCAGCAAGAAACGTGTTTGTTCAGAGAAATCTGTTCAGACCCGTTTTATCGAGAAAGTTGTGTCTTTTGGAAAAAATAACAACCTTTCGGAAAATGTGTCTGTTAGAAAAATAACGGCTTTTCAGAAAGTAACGACTTTTCCGAAAGAGTAACAACTTTTCAGCATGTTACGTTACCGTTACCCGCAAATTTATAAGAGATAATATTGACAGGATTTATATGATTTAACAAAAACTGATTAAATAAATTTTGTCCAAAAAATTTATCAATCAATCACATCATTTGCCAAATCCAAATCCAAATCCAAAGACGAGTGAGCGACGATGACGACGGCGCGAGGGGGCATCTTCTTCTTAGCTTTTTAATAAGTAATGGAAGTGTTTCCTTATATAAGGACAACATTTTCCCTTTCTTTTGCCGATATGGGAAAAATGACTTTTCATTTGCACTTTGCAAATGACTTTTCATTTTTCCCTCCAAAATAGTTCCCTCACTTTTCGTATTCTCTCTTTTCTTTTCCCATTCACACTTGCTAAACCCAACAATCCCCCACATGAATGGGGAAGACTATTGTTAAAACATATGCATGAAAAAACTTGTGTGTCTTGTAGGTAAAAGTTAATCGCATCTGGATAAGTAGGTTTCCCTTTAAACTTTCCGTAGTGAACATATATCGGATATACTCGGTCAATCGGTAGATTTGATATCTTTGAATCGTCGAGCTTTGGTGTATACCTAGACAACATATGTCACACAATCAACCCTTGAACTGTTCTTAGTTCTCATTGTTTTGTTCGTTT
>NC_028647.1:54652279-54654183 GCF_001406875.1 Solanum pennellii | reverse complement strand
TAGTGGCAAACAAGACAAGCAAAACCATACGAAATAAAACATTGAAAATAGTATGTCATTGCTATAGAAACAGTGACACACGACGGGCCTGGTGACGGCTCATCGTGACTATGACGGACCGTCATGAGGTCCGTCGTGTTTTACTTTTAGACTATGTATATATAGAGAACCCTGAAGGAGAGTCTCTGACTAGCATGACGGTATGTGCAGGACAGACCGTCACAGGTACGACGGTCCGTCGTAGGTGTCCATCGTAGGACACCGGAAAAAAATGTGGAGACCCTTAGGAGAGGGGTCTCTGACCGTCATGACGGTCATGCAGGACGGACCGTCGTGGGTACGACGGTCCGTCACATGTGTCCGTTGAAGGACACTTAGAAAAAGTGAGAGACCCTTAGAAACAGGGTCTATGACGACCAGAACGGTTGTGCAGGACGGACCGTAGTGAGGACGACGATCCGTCACATGTGTCCGTTAGGGGACACTTGGAAAAAAATGATAGACCCTTAGAAACAGGGTCTCTGACAACCAGAACGGCTGTGCAGGACAGACCGTCGTCATCACGACGGTCCGTCACATATGTCCGTTGGAACAGGGTGCTAGGGCTTTTGGAACGAACCCTACGACGGTCCGTCGTGGGTACGACGGTTCGTCATCGGGGTCTCATTCTGTAAATCAGTGAAAGAACTGGGAGTACCCCATGCATCCCCGATGAACCCTGGTCAAACTTGTAGTGTTTTGGACCTACATTTGTCTAACCCAACTACCTAGTAAACTAGCAATGCAAAAGCACCTATGTCTAGGGTTGTAAACACGGCAATTTCGAACATTTTGAACCTAGGTTAGACAGAATCATATAAAGGAAACAACATACGACGAAGACCTAAGATAATAATAACTAATAAACAATAAATGCAAGATAAATGAGTAGAAATTAGAGACACATACCTTAGAAATGGAGAAAACAAATGGACAAGTACTCGGTGGCCAGGCAGACACCCACAGCAGCAGCTCTGACAAGTAGATTATAACTTGTAGGGCTTTGGAGAATTTTGGGGGAACAATGATCGGTTGATAGAGGGAGAGATGGTGGAAGTTGAAAAGAGAGGGAAATGGGAGGAATAATGAAGGAATGGGGGTGAAATGAGGGGTTGGGGGTTTTAAACGGTCTGATTTTGAAAAAGACTCCAGCCGGATCGGGTCGGGTACGCCTCATTAATCACGCGACGATTCTCCGGCGATGGTCCGTCACAACTGTGACGACCCGTTGTTGGTTCCGTCGTGTGTGCCCTAGTTTGAAAATAACAGAAAGACGTACCTGGTACGACGGAGGCATACGACGGTCCGTCGCAGGGCAACGGTCCGTCGATGTATCCGTCAGTGACTGCTGCAGAGTAATTTTCTGCAGAATTTCCTGGTGATGTGCCTGAAAATTTAAAAACCCATTAGTAAAAAAAATGCTACCATTACTAAAAAGACTGTAAGTATTGGGTTGCCTCCCAACAAGCGCCTGATTTAATGTCGCGGCACGACGGGGACCCTTGATTACTCAGACTTCATCAAGATGGTATGCCTCTATCACTTCATTCCTCAATGCTTTATGCCCAAAATAGAGTTTTATTCTATCTCTATTCATCTTAAACCGCACTCCCTCCTTGGCTTTTAACTCAACTGCTCCATGACGGAATACTTGGGTAATCAAGTAAGGGCCAGACCATTTGGACTTGAGCTTGCCCAGAAGACAAGGCGACCCAGAACTATATACAAGCACCAAATCCCAAACCATAAACTCTTGTTTTGCAATTTTTTGTTCATTCTCCTTCTTCATCTTTTCTTTGTGGGATATGGCAGATACCGATTGGAGCTCACCACTCTGCCTCATGGTCCTACAAATGTTGAAGGTC
>NC_028647.1:54642985-54651589 GCF_001406875.1 Solanum pennellii | reverse complement strand
ACATAATGACCCTCACGGTTGTAGTTACCATAGTTCCGACCTTGGTTCCCTTCACCTTGGTGCCAGTTATCCTGATTTGAGCCTTGGGCGCTTGGTCGGAAACCCCCCGTCTGCTCATTTACTGCATAAGTGTCCTCCGCATAATAGCATTCATCACTAGGAGGTGGTGCTTTAGCCAAGTAGTTGACTGCATTTACCTTTTCTGCACCCCCAGTGACATGTTTTAGTACCGACCCAAGCTCAGTTCTCATCTGAGCCATTTCTTCACGAATCTCATCTGTGGCTGGGTTGTGAGTGGACTGCACTGCGAAGGTGTTTCTCCCTGTATCAGACTTCCTAGTACTCCAAGCTTTGTTATTCCGGGAGATTTTTTCTAATTTTTCAGCGATCTCAGCATAAGGACACTCCCCATAAGATCCACCTGTTATAGTGTCCAACACCGCTTTATTGTTATCATCCTGTCCCCGATAGAAGTATTCCTTCAGTGACTCATCATCTATACGGTGATTTGGAACACTTCTCAAGAATGAGGTGAATCTATCCCAAGAACTACTAACTGACTCTCCTGGTAGTGCCACAAAGTTATTCACTCTGTCTTTGTGGTTTAGTTTCTTGGAGACCGGATAGTAGCGTGCTAAGAAGACATCCCTTAGTTGGTTCCAAGTGAAGATTGAGTTGTATGGGAGCTCAGTGAACCACATAGCAGCCTCTCCCGTCAGTGAGAGAGGAAACACTCTGAGACCTATTACATCTAAATCCAAATCAGGCCTCCCTACACAACTTTTACACACTGCCCTTACCTTAGCTATATGGGCATGTGGATCCTCAGAAGGTAGCCCTGAAAACAAACCTCTGGCAGTGAGCATTTGCATCAGGCTACTAGTTACCACAAAAGTGTGGCCTGTGGGTAGAGGAGGCAAAACCAGTGGCCCATCCGAATCTGCTATGTTATCATATCCTCTGTAGTATGCTTGGGGCCGTGGAACGGGATTTTGTCCCCTCTGTTGGTGTTCACCCGGAGCATCGGGTAACAACTGACCATGAACATCAACCGGAGCTGGGATGTTCTGGTTCGGATCCTCATCATTTATTCCCAAATTACGATTCATATTGCGCAGTGTACGCTCTAACTCGTGATCGTAGGGAAACAACGGTTCTCTTCCTCTCCGTGTATTTGGCATACAAGGAGGATAGTTCTGAAAAGAAATCAAAAACAATAAAACAAAGTAAAATCAAGAAAATATCAACTAAACTATAGTAATAAGTTCAAGTTAATCTAAAAGCTATTTTCCCCGGCAACGGCGCCAAAATTTGATACGCTCAAACTTACTTCTCAAATAAGAAGTAAAGCGGTCGCGTCAAGTAAATAACCCAACTAGTGAGGTTGGGATCGTTCCCACGAGGAAAATAGTCTAGACTTAACTTTAACTTGTTATTACTATTGTTCGGTTGATAACTTCCTTAGAAAGTAAAAACATAAAAATGTAAAAAGGGGGGTTTGTATTTCCTAATAAGTAAAAAGAATTAACTAAATTGAAAGAGACACTTAATGAGTTTGAAAGTTGGATTTTAATCAGTTAATCAAAGTAACTAGGGTTTACGTGTTCCCCACAGGTTCATAACTTGATAATTCTAACTATAACAATTCTTTTCTAGTATCTTGCATGCAAAGTGATAAGTTATGTATTTCTAAATCCTTGGTCCGGCATCTAGAAAATCTCACTCCGCACCTTGGTCCGGCTACGTGTGTTGCTATCCTAACCCTTATCTTTACCTCATATTAAGCATCGTATTCGATATTTGACTAAGTTATTACCTCGTACCAATCAATACTAGCCTATTAGATAGTATACACTAAATCTATGTTAATAATTCTTTTCCTATTATCTACCTCCTTGGTCCGGCAAGTAGCATTAAGGCGAGTTCTAACGTTGGCCATCCGTTAAAAAGACTTCTAAGCGAAAGAATTATTAATACATGCAAGACACTATTCTAGAATTGTTATTTTAGTTAGGGTTTATCTCATTATTTGTCTATGGTTCCCACAACCCTAGTTATGGAGTTTAGTTACCCATAGTCATAATCACAATATTCAAATATATTAAATAAGAATTCATGTACTTACTTCAATGAGAAAGAGTAAAATCCGAAAGTTTGCTTGATTAATCACCACAAATCACAAACAATCAATGATAATCAAAAGTCCAACACTAATACAAAGAGTCTTATAATATGATGTCTAACAATCCAAGAGTCTAACAGTCTAAGAGTCTAACAATCTAAGAGTCTAACCTCTAACAAATACCGAGTCTCCAGTCTCAAAGTCTCACCCCAAAAACGAGGTTTTTTGAACTATTTATAAAAAATAAAACCTAATTAAACAAGGACTCTATTTGCTGGAAATCTGCCAAAACGCGGCTGGGTCGACGGACCTCACGACGGATCGTCGTGGTCACGACGGACCGTCATGGACTCCGTCGTCCCATACTTTGTGCAATTTCTTCTGCTGCTCTCTTCACCACCCTCGACGGCAAGTATGACGGACCGTCATAGGCACAACGGTCCGTCGAGGGTCTTCATTCCAAAACACTTAAACTCTTGGAATATGGGTACTGGGATTACTTCTCTGAACTTCATGATGAACCTGCAGGACGGATCGTCATAGACACAACGGACCGTCACAATCTTCGTAACCCTACGGACCTTCACAAGCACGGTGGACTGTCATAAACTCCGTAGGTGGTCTCTTCTGCATTTCTTCGCTCAAAATCTCCGCATTCAGCTTTGGACAGATTTCCTGAAAAACAAAGAGAAACTTATATAAAAATTAGCACAAAAAAGGCTTTTGGACACACTAAACTTAAGGAAAAATTATTAATTATACCGTGAAACCACGGTATATCAACACCCTCAACTTAAATTCGTTGTTTGTCCTCAAGCGACGCACTATGACTCACTACACAATCTTTGTACAATAGTATCCATGTTTTATCCTTTGCAATCATTTGGCTATCAATCCCGATTAATCTCATCAAATTTATGCATGCTATCACTATTAGGCTTGACTTATGTGGGATCAGAACATGACACAGACTCACCATGCACTAACATCTATCCTCTTCAATTTCTGACTGAGGTGCTAACAATTCCGGTATTGCAACTAGTGTCCTCACTTTAAAACAAAATCCTCCTTTTTCGCACAATGATTTGAGTTTGAGTATAAGGATTACTTTTCAACACTCACTCTCAGAACAAAGTCACACTCATTTATACCTATTGCCATAAGCTTGCCCTTATTTTGACTGCCTTAAGTTCGCTATACAACCCTTAGGATCACGATATGACTTTCTTAGCTTGTAACATAGGCTCAGGGTCAGGTAGGGTATATTTAGGTATACTTTAGTGACTTTTTGCCCTTCTTGACATATCGGCTAAACCTTCCACTTTCTATCATTTTATCTCGCCCAGTTTCTCATATTCTTTCACCTTGCTATTTTCTCTTCTTTCTTCATTTTTAAGTGACTCTCTTCTTTTCTTGCTTGTATTTCTTGTATATTTTCTTTTTCTTTACTTTTCTTTCGACTAATTCTTGAGTCACTTTACTTTTCTTCTTTCTCTCTCTTTGTTCTTTTAACCCCACTTTCCAGAGCATTCCTCATAATAGCCATCCTCAACTCATGGCTTTGCCATGAGTCAAGGTACACAATACCCAAAGTTGGGTCAGGGCCATAGCGAAGGTTGTTTACTGCATTAGCCACCCTCAACTTATGCTTTTGGCATAAGCTGAGGTGCACATGTCCAAGGAGGGACCAGGGCCAACACATTGTTCCCAGAAAAGATCAGTTGGGGTGAAAAAGAAAGGTCTAATTTTAAGCTCAGATTATTTGGATCAAAGAAGGATAAATTTCATTTGGTTTCTTTTATTTAGGCTAGAAATGGGCTATATTGAATAAGGGCCTATGATCCTTTCCTAATTGTCTATTACAGCTTACTTTTAGCAGGACTAACCAGGCAAGTTCAAGCTCAGTACCAATAGTGGACTATTCAAATTTTCCTCACACTCACTTGACATCTCATCACTATACCAGATTATCAGACACCTAGTTTGAATTTAAGACTTAGGGTAATGCAACGGTGTAACTCTATTTCATGCTTAGAGCCACACAATTATCAGTTTCTGTGCCTAGTCATGCATCATTTTCCAGATTATCAGGATATCATTTTAGCCATCATGCTCCAGAATTAAACTATGTACAAAAGATATAAACATGCCGGTTCAACAGAAAAAGTAATCAGTCTTTTGGGGAAAAAGAACACAGGCAAGAAAACCCCAAAAGAGGATAGTGAATTGGGCTACTCAGACTTCACCCTAACACTCACTATCCATTTACCCCACCCCCAACAAAAAAGCATGCAATTGTCCCCAATGCATAAAAATCTAAATACTAGAGTGGTAGGTGAAGCAAACCTGTGGCGCAAAGCGCCGTCGATCAGCAAGCTGGTGGGTCCGGTTCCCCGGAACCCACGTCCTCTGCACCCTCAGTGGTGTCCTAAGCAACAATCGCACCATCAGTAGTGCCTCCTGCTATCTCTACAGTGCGGGAGCAAGACGCCCCAACCGCTAACTCTGATGCTCTCATCTGGTGCGCCGCCTCCTCAGCAAGTGAGGCTCTCCTCGCAGCCTCCATCTCTCGGCGCTCCTTCTTCCATGCTCGTGCCTCGTCCTCTGCTCGACCCTTACGCCTCTTGGCACTCACTCGAGGGGGAGGTGGTGGAATTTATGAAGTGGCAAAAAGGGCCGCCAACACTGTGTCCTCAGCAGGCTCGACAGAAGGGGCCTCAGACTCCGGCACCCTAGCCTCTAAGATCGTGTCGATATCTTTACGAAGACTGTCGACTGCAGTCTGAAGAGTCGACACATCCACCGGAGGGGCTGGTCGGGCTAGCACCCTCAACTCAAAGGCGTCCAAGCAGTGGTTAACCTCAGCGATCTTCCGCTCTGTAAACTGGACCATTTTCCTCTCTAGGCGCTCTTCGGACTCAGTAATAGACTTCTGCATCCACGGCTGGATATGATGCAGAAGTGTGGCCATTTGAGCCTCTAGTTTTTGGACCCTAGCAAGCGGGACCAGTGCTAGTAGAGGGGCTGTGCGAGAGGAGCTCGGGGCAGTGCTACTACCCGGGATAGACTCGACCGGGGTAGTGTCAGTGGACGCCGCCTGTGTAGCTGTGCGGGCCTGGTCTACCGTATCAGCAAGATCATCAGCAAGTGGGGGTAGCTCTGGACGGGTCCCTCTGCGTGGAGCCAACTCATTGGCCTCGTCTCTGATGAGGCCGACGTCAACAGTGCCCTGCGGGGTCTTATGCTGATCTACGTGCCATATGGGCACACCTGCGAACCTGCAGAGAGCAAAGATCATGCCCGGGAAAGGGTATGTAGTATTGACCTTGAATGCCCTCTCGTGCATGACTGCCTGTAGAAGCCATGGGAAGTCCACCTCGAATTCGGCTATCATCGCCTCCATCAACACTGCTCGATCCCAGGTAACGATATTATCTGCAGCTGTGGGGGAAAGGCAGTGACGGACAAGCAGCCACAAGAACTTCGCCGTGAAAGTGAGGTTGGCCTTTTTGATGGCCCCCTTTGGCTCAGTCACCCAATCTGCACCCTCTCCATCAACTGAAAGGTGCAGGGCCATCCACCTCTTGGTGGTCTCTCTCAGTGATGGCTCGCGCAAGAACTGGCCATCTTAAACTATCTGCCAGCGGTAGTCAAACTCGGCAGTTAGGGGGGTCCGAGTAGCATCAACACTCTCGCCGTATAGAAACCGGCGGATGGCTGGCAGGGAAATGTCAACCTGTACGCCCCGTACTCGGACCTGCTCTAGTGGGGCCTGTTTAGCGGGGGCAGCCCGCCTATCGATCTGTGATCGGAGAGTCGCTACGTAGGATGCGTAGAACTCTCGGACCATGTCTTCACTGTAACCTACCAACGGACGTGCTGTCCACTCCAAGAAATGCCTGGTGAAGAGATTGTGGATCTCATGCATCGTCGGGAGGCTCCCTGTCAGGACCCGCCGCTCCAAGGTGATTGTTCGAGTCATCACTCCTTTATCAGCCAGGAACTTGGCGTCGGAGTAGACTTGAAATTGCCCGTCAACACACCACCGGTTGGGCTGGTCAGTGGCTGGGGTGGATACCGGAACTGGTGAGCCTAATGTAGATTCTGAACTGTCAACCTCATCAGACGAGGCCGACGCTGCAGCGGTGGCGGGTGCGGGAACCTCAGCAGAGCCAGAGGCTTCCTCGGACCATGATACTCCTAAGGAGCCAGATGCTCCTTCTTCATTTGTGGCTGACCCAGAGGGTGTGCCGGTCAGTGTGCGCTCCTCATCAAACTGGGAGGCAGTGACTACGCTGGACGCCACCTTTTTGGGTGTGGCTCTGGGAGAACGTGCAGCACGGGAAGGTGTGGAAGTGCCTGGGGGCACATACTCAGGGTCACGCTCATCATCAGAGTCGATGACCATGCGGGCAGACGGGGCGACAGACTTTGATCGCCCGCGTGCGTAGATTCGGTCTTGCTTGGGTGCCATAGTAGATAGTACCTGTAAAGGATTAATAGTAGTACGAGTAGTGGCAAACAAGATAAGCAAAACCATACGAAATAAAACATTGAAAATAGTATCTCATTGCTATAGATACAGTGACACACGACGGGCCTGGTGACGGCTCGTCGTGACTATGACGGACCGTCATGAGGTCCGTCGTGTTTTACTTTTAGACTATGTATATATAGAGAACCCTGAAGGAGAGTCTCTGACTAGCATGACGGTATGTGCAGGACGGACCGTCACAGGTACGACGATCCTTCGTAAGTGTCCATCGTAGGACACTTGAAAAAAATGTGGAGACCCTTAGAAGAGGGGTCTCTGACCGTCATGACGGTCATACAGGACGGACCGTCGTGGGTATGACGGTCCGTCACATGTGTCCGTTGAAGGACACTTAGAAAAAGTGAGAGACCCTTAGAAACAGGGTCTCTGACAACCAGAACGGTTGTGCAGGACGGACCGTCGTGAAGACGACGATCCGTCACATGTGTCCGATGGGGGACACTTGGAAAAAAATGAGAGACCCTTAGAAACAGGGTCTCTGACAACCATAACGGTTGTGCAAGACGGACCGTCGTGACGACGACGGTCCGTCACATATGTCCGTTGGAACAGGGTGCTAGGGCTTTTGGAACGAACCCTACTACGGTCCGTCGTGGGTACGACGGTCCGTCATCGGGGTCTCGTTCTGTATATCAGTGACAGAACTGGGAGTACCCCATGCATCCCCGATGAACCCTGGTCAAACTTGTAGTGTTTTGGACCTACATTTGTCTAACCCAACTACCTAGTAAACTAGCAATGCAAAAGCACCTATGTCTAGGGTTGTAAACACGGCAATTTTGAACATTTTGGACCTAGGTTAGACAGAATCATATAAAGGAAACAACATAAGACGAAGAACTAAGCTAATACTAACTAATAAACAAAAATGCAAGATAAATCAGTAGAAATTAGAGACACATACCTTAGAAATGGAGAAAACAAATGGACAAGTACTCGGTGGCCTGGCAGACACCCACAGCAGCAGCTCCGACTAGTAGATTATAACTTGTAGGGCTTTGGAGAATTTTGGGGGAACAATGATCGGTTGATAGAGGGAGAGATGGTGAAAGTTGAAAAGAGAGGGAAATGGTTGGAATAATGAAGGAATGGGGGTGAAATGAGGGGTTGGGGGGTTTAAACGGTCTGATTTTGAAAAAGACTCCAGCCGGGTCGGGTCGGGTACGCCTCATTAATCACGCGACGGTTCTCCGACGATGGTCCGTCACAACTGTGACGACCCGTTGTTGGTTCCGTCGTGTGTGCCCTAGTTTGAAAATAACAGAAAGATGTACCTGGTACGATGGAGGCATACGACGGTCCGTCGCAGACTCAACGGTCCGTCGATGTATCCGTCAGTGACTGCTGCAGAGTAATTTTCTGCAGAATTTCATGGTGATGTGCCTGAAAATTTAAAAACCCATTAGTAAAAAAAATGCTACCATTACTAAAAAGACAATAAGTATTGGGTTGCCTCCCAACAAGCGCCTGATTTAATGTCGCGGCACGACTGGGGACCCTTGATTACTCAGACTTCATCAAGATGGTATGCCTCTATCACTTCATTCCCCGATGCTTTATGCCCAAAATAGAGTTTTATTCTATCTCTATTCATCATAAAACGCACTCCCTCCTTGGCTTTTAACTCAACTGCTCCATGAGAGAATACTTGGGTAATCAAGTAAGGGCCAGTCCATTTGGACTTGAGCTTGACCGGAAGACAAGGCAACCCAGAACTATCTACAAGCACCAAATCCCCAACCATAAACTCTTGTTTTGCAATTTTTTGTTCAATCTCCTTCTTCATCTTTTCTTTGTGGGATATGGCAGATACCGATTGGAACTCACCACTCTGCCTCATGGTCCTACAAATGTTGAAGGTCTCTTCTTCATTTTTCAACCGAAATGTCATCTGTCCCTTCTCCATATCAACTAAGGCTCTACCTGT
>NC_028647.1:54642270-54642965 GCF_001406875.1 Solanum pennellii | reverse complement strand
CCTTTTCTGCACCCCTACTGACATGTTTTAGTACCAACCCAAGCTCAGTTCTCATCTGAGCCATTTCTTCACGAATCTCANCACAATCAAGAATAACAAAATCAGCCGGAAAGATGAATGACTCCACTTTAACTAGCACATCATGGAGTATCCCTATAGGCCGTTTCACTGTCCGATCAGCCANGTACTCCAAGCTTTGTTATTCCGAGAGATTTTCTCTAATATTTCAGCAATCTCAGCATAAGGACACTCCCCATAAGATCCACCTGCGATAATGTCCAACACCGCTTTATTGTTATCATCCTGTCCCCGATAGCAGTATTCCTTCAGTGACTCATCATCTATGCGGTGATTTGGAACACTTCTCAAGAATGAGGTGAATCTATCCCAATAACTACTAACTGACTCTCCTGGTAGTGCACCAAAGTTATTCACTCTGTCTTTGTGGTTTAGTTTCTTGGAGACCGGATAGTAGCGTGCTAAGAANTTCAACATTGTTATGAAACGCCGGTGTTTACCATGCTCGGTCTTTTTCACTAATCTCTGAGGGAAGGGTGGTGGTGGCCTAGGCATGGGAATTACCTTGATAGGTACTTCTGCATCTTTTACATTACTTTCCTCTGCTTCACCAATACCCTTTACCACATTATCATTATCCTTTCTCACATTTTCCTCAGTAGATGGCATAGGTGGGT
>NC_028647.1:54641905-54642142 GCF_001406875.1 Solanum pennellii | reverse complement strand
GGATCCTCAGAAGGTAGCCCTGAAAACAAACCTCTGGCAGTGGGCATTTCCACCAGGCTACTAGTTACCACAAAAGTATGGCCTGTGGGTAGAGGAGGCAAAACCAGTGGCCCATCCGAAGCTTCTATGTTATCATAGCCTCTGTAGTATGCTTGGGGTCGTGGAACGGGATTTTGTCCCCTCTGTTGATGTTCACCCGGAGCATCGGGTAACATCTGACCATGAACATCAACCGGA
>NC_028647.1:54641594-54641676 GCF_001406875.1 Solanum pennellii | reverse complement strand
CGGCGCAAAAATTTGATACGCTCAAACTTACTTCTCAAATAAGAAGTAAATCGGTCGTGTCAAGTAAATAACCCAACTAGTG
>NC_028647.1:54612703-54639740 GCF_001406875.1 Solanum pennellii | reverse complement strand
ATTAAATAAGAATTCATGTACTTACTTCAATGAGAAAGAGTAAAATCCGAAAGTTTGCTTGATTAATCACCACAAATCACCAACAATCAATGATAATCAAAAGTCTAACACTAATACAAAGAGTCTTATAATACGATGTCTAACAATCCAAGAGTCTAACAATCTAAGAGTCTATCAATCTAAGAGTCTAACGTCTAACAAATACCGGGTCTCCAGTCAGAGTCTCACCCCAAAAACGAGGTTTTTCGAACTATTTATAAAAAATAAAACCTAATTAAACAAGGACTCTATTTGCTGGAAATCTGCCAAAACGCGGCTGGGTCGACGGACCTCACGACGGATCGTCGTGGTCACAACGGACTGTCATGGACTCCGTCGTCCCATACTTTGTGCAATTTCTTCTGCTGCTCTCTTCACCACCCTCGAAGGCAAGTATGACGGACCGTCATAGGCACAGCGGTACGTCGAGGGTCTTCATTCCAAAACACTTAAACTCTTGGAATATAGGTACTGGGATTACTTCTCTGAACTTCATGATGAACCTGCAGGACAGATCGTCATAGACACAACGGACCGTCACAATCTTCGTAACCCCACACTTGGTCAGACTTCCCCATCTTCCTTCAGCAGCTTCACTACGCTGCCACCTACGGACCGTCACAAGCACGGTGGACCGTCATAAGCTCCGTAGGTGGTCTCTTCTGCATTTCTTCGCTCAAAATCTCCGCATTCAGCTTTGGACAGATTTCCTGAAAAACAAAGAGAAACTTATATAAAAATTAGCACAAAAAAGGCTTTTGGACACACTAAACTTAAGGAAAAAGTATTAATTATACCGTGAAACCACGGTATATCACTTTTGTATTAGCAATGTCTTTGCTCATTATAAGCATGTCATCTACATATAGGCATAAAATGACTTCCTGATTTGGAGTATCTTTAATGTAATCACCTTTATCACATTTATTGATCTTAAATCCATTTGACAACATGGTTTGATCAAACTTTGCATGCCATTGTTTTGGTGCTTGTTTTAGTCCATAAAATGACTTAATAAGTTTGCACACTTTCTTTTCTTTACCTGGAACTACAAAACCCTCAGACTGTTGTATGTAAATTTCTTCTTCCAACTCTCCATTTAAGAAGGCTGTTTTCACATCCATTTGATGAATTTCAAGACCGTATACTGCACCTAGTGCAATTAACATCCGAAATGATGTAATCCTAGTCACTGGCGAGTATATGTCAAAATAATCAAGACCTTCTTTTTGTCTAAAACCTTTGACAACAAGTCTTGCTTTATATTTGTCAATAGTTCCATCATCTTTCATCTTCCTTTTAAAGATCCATTTTGAACCCAAGGGTTTGTTCCCTGGAGGAAGATCAACCAACTCCCAAGTATGATTGCTTAAGATTGATTCAATTTCACTATTAACAGCCTCCTTCCAACAGGTTGAGTCGCTAGACAACATTGCTTCCTTGAATGTTTGAGGCTCACTTTCAAGAAGAAATGTTACAAAATCAGATCCAAATGAAGTAGATGTCCTTTGATATTTACTGCGTCTTGGAATTTCTTCATTGGGTTCATTCTCTTTTGGTTCTTCTCTGTGTTGTTTAGACACCCCACTAGATGACTCAAGTCTAGTTTTATATGGATAGATATGTTCAAAAAATTCAGCACTACTGTATTATCATGAATATCCGGATGTTCGGACTTATGAACCAAAAATCGACATGCCTTACTGTTTGTGACATATCCAATGAATACACAATCCACAGTCTTAGGTTCTATTTTTACCCTCTTAGGTATAGGAACTTGGACTTTGGCTAGACACCCCCACACTTTGAAATATTTCAAGTTGGGTTTTCTACCTTTCCATTTCTCATATGGAATTACATTTGTCTTTGAGTGAGACACTATGTTAAGTATTTGATTTGCTGTAAGGATAGCTTCCCCCCCACAAGTTCTGTGGTAAACCTGAACTTATAAGTAATGCATTCATCATTTCTTTTAAAGTTCTATTTTTCCTTTCTGCAATTCCATTAGACTGAGGAGTGTAGGGAGCAGTAGTTTGATGGATTATTCCATCTTCTAAACATATTTATGCAAATTGAGATTCATATTCTCCACCTCTATCACTTCTAATCATTTTGATCTTTTTATCTAACTGATTTTCAACTACAGTTTTATATTGCCTAAATGCATCTATTTCTTCATCCTTACCATTTAGCAAATAGACATAACAATATCTAGTGCAATCATCAATAAAAGTTACGAAATAATTTTTCCCACCACGTGATGGTGTTGACTTCATGTCACAAATGTTAATGTGAATCAATTCTAAAGGATTTGAATTCCTTTCAACAGATTTATAAGAATGCTTAGCATACTTAGATTCAATGCAAATTTGACATTTTAATTTATTACACTCAAATTTTGACAAAATATTTAAGATAATTAGTTTTCGCAAGGTTTTGTTATTAACATGTCCCAAACGTTCATGCCATAAACATTTAGACTCAAGCAAGTAAGAAGAAGAAAAATCTTTATTCATATCAACTGCAATTACATTGAGTTTGAAAAGGTCATCACTAAGGTAGTCTTTTCCTACAAACATATCATTCTTGCTTATTACTACTTTATCAGAAACAAATACACATTTGAATCCATTCTTGGTCAGAACTGGAATTGAAACTAAATTCTTTCTCAATTCTGGAATATATGAGACCCTATTCAAAGTCACCACCTTGCCTGATGTCATCTTTAATAGGACTTTGTCAGTTCCTTCCACCTTTTCAGCAGCGGAATTTTCCATAAACAACTTCTCATTTGTAAGTGCTAGAGTATATGATGAAAATAATTCTTTGTTGGCACAAACATGGCATGAGGCACCAGAATCTATCCACCATTCTCTTGGATTTCCAACCAAGTTACATTCTGAAAGCATTGCACAGAGATCGTCCATTTCTCCTTTGGATTCAGCCAAGTTTGCTTGATCCTTCTTTTTCTTGTCCTTCTTAGGACCCCGGCATTCAGTAGACCTAAGACCATGTTTACCACAGTTGAAGCAGTTTCCATTGAATTTCTTCTTAGGAGAATTGCTTTTTGGACCAAATGCTTTCTTTCTTTTCTTTAATTTTGTGGGATCTTCTTCAACAAAATTTACTCCAGATATTGCTGAATTACTACGTGACCTCTTTTCTGCAGCCTTATTATCCTCTTCGATTCTCAACCTTACTATGAGATCTTCAACAGTCATCTCCTTGCATTAATGTTTCAAGTAGTTTTTGAAGTCCTTCTATAAAGGAGGTAACTTTTCAATAATTACAGCTACTTGAAAGACATCATTCACAATCAATCCTACATTAAAGATTATGTGAGTATTAAGGAAAAACTTAATATTTCTAACATAGGCATTAAATAAATTTATACCTTCAGCAAGGAGATCATAGATTATGACCTGCAGTTCTTGAACTTGGGTGACGACGGTCTTACTGTCTATCATCTTATAGTCTAGAAATTTTGCCACAATGAATTTCTTCATTCCGGCATCTTCTGTTTTGTACTTCTTTTCTAAAGCATCTCAGAGTTCTTTTGAGGTTTTGACATTGCTATACACATTGTACAGATCATCTTGCAGGCCACTCAGAATATAACTTATACACAAAAAATCTGAGTGTGTCCATGCTTCTGTTACCAAGAATCGTTCATCAGGCGGAGTTTCATCTGACATAACAGGAACATTCTCATTAATGAACTTCTGCAGACTCAAAGTAGTGAGATCGAAGAACATCTTTTGCTGCCATTTCTTAAAGTCGACTCCAGCAAACTTTGCAGGTTTCTCAACCGACGCTAAGGCAACATTTGAATGATTATGTGCAACCGATGTTGTTGCAGCACTTACTGTTGCAGCACTTACTGTTCCAGCATTTGTTTGACTTGAATTAGTCATTTTTTCTTTTTTCTGTCACAAATGGTAGATAACTTAAGTATTTGAAATACTAACAGTAAAGAACAAATCTTTACACAGACTGTTTCTGATTTAACGATAAAGTTTTTATGTTCTTTTAATCGTTAATCCATATTTTAAAAATTCAAGCAGAGTAAAAAACCATAAAGGTTTTAATCTCCAGAAACCTCAAATACAGAAACTTATTAAATTTATTAAGATTGTTATTCAACCTGTATTATAAGGTTAGCCTAAAACGACAGAAACAGTATAAGATGAAACAGAAAATAAACAAAATACAAGAAGTAATCCGAGTCCACAGAAACTACTGTGCGTCCTTAAGAAATTTAATCCCCTCACTGTACCCGAGGTTTTGGATTAATTTCTCCCAAGATAAAACGGATTAATCTTGTTAAAGAAATAGCGGTACCTCAAATTTCTTTAACTTCAGCGAACTTCATAGCAGCAACAAGTCACACAGACTCAGTCGATCGACACTTTGATTTATTTGATAGAAAAATATATGCAGAAAAGGACAATTTCAGTATTTGGAAAAACGAAAATTGACTTCCTTTTATCGCAATTTTCAGCAAGAGACGTGTCTGTTCAGAGAAATCCGTTCAGACCCGTTTTATCCAGAAAGTTGTGTCTTTTGGAAAAAATAACAACTTTTCAGAAAAATGTGTCTGTTAGGAAAATAACGATTTTTCGGAAAGTAACGGCTTTTCGGAATGTTACGTTATCGTTACCCGCAAATTTATAAGAGATAATATTGACAGGATTTATTTGATTTAACAAAAACTGATTAAATAAATTTTGTCCAAAAAATTTATCAATCAATCACATCAGTTGCCAAAGCCAAAGCGGAAGCCGAGCGACGACGACGACAACGCGAGGGGGCATCTTCTTCTTAGCTCTTTAAGAAGTAATGGAAGTGTTTCCTTATATAAGGACAACAATTTCCCTTTCTTTTGCCGATATGAGATAAATGACTTTTCATTTGCACTTTGCAAATGACTTTTCATTTTTCCCTCCAAAATAGTTCCCTCACTTTTCATATTCTCTCTTTTCTTTTCCCATTCACACTTGCTAAACCCAACAGATTATACTTCTTAGTACGATAAAGTGAAAGGAGACAAGACTCACCCAATTATTGTTTCAGCAATTGATCGAGCCATAAAAGTAACTACTCTCTACATTTCATTGCAGGTGACCTGATTGATAATACGGATAATTTATATTTTTAAAAACTAAATAAAAATTTCTACTATAAGTTACCTTAGTTAACAACTCAAAATATTTTTAATGTATTTGTCAAAGTCAAGTTCAAAAAATACATTTTAACCCTCCAAATAGTAACTAGATCATAGAAAGTGAACTATGGGGAGCATAAGCTTTGTCTGTGACCCTTGTTCTAATTGTATTTTGCATTGTTTAGTAGTACTTGAGATTTGTGTAGTTTCAAAGTCTACGAATAATCATAGTTTGGTGAAAGAAAGTTCTTAGATTTTGGAAAATAATTTAAGGAATAGGTTAAGGTTGAGGATAAAATAGAATTATTTTTGTCATTTTTTGATATGCTAAAAATGATAGATAAAAGTGAAGATTTATTTTTGATATATGGGACAATACTCTTCAACTGAATGTATATGGTGAGACTTCAACTTTACAATGCGTTCAGACTTATTTAATCAACAGTTGCTATAAATTTGTTACTTTAAAATGTCCATATATAACCGTTATTTGGAGAATCAAAGAAGAAGAACAAAATGTCCATAGAAGGCCTATAACCAAGAGCTTCCGACAAGGCAAATCAGAGTGAATATTTCTTGGTTTAAAACTCATACGATCGTCCATTAGTTATGGAATTTTTGTTAACAATTTGAGTTTCTTCTCCTTTTTCTTTACTCTTTGAAATTGTTAAGTTTTAGTTGAAGATCTATGATAGTGTTTCATTGTTTATTGATATTTTCTCTTCTACTATATATTTCGTCTACTTCTTTTTCTTATTACAGATGATTTTACCATAAGTAATGTTCCAAGGAAATGTGAAGATGGTTATCTAAACAACTTTAACGATCTTGTGAGATTTGTATATTAAATGTTATTTTATTTTGATATGTGAAGTACCTATATATTGATAAAGGCATTCTATAGTGAAAAGTGAAGTACTTTATTAGACATTCTTTATCGATAATGTACCTATAAATGTGTATATTAGTTTTGTTGCCTCTTCAACAAGTATGCCAATTTTAAAGGTTCTCTTCTTATTCGATGGTTTGATATTTAATTTGCTTGATGCTTAACCTAAATGTGACTTTACATTATTAATCCTATCATCTACATGCACTCTGATGCAATATATTAGCATTTAAGGATATAAACAATACAGTTCTAGTTTTATGTTTTTATATTTTTATTTTTTTTTGAAAATGGTTTTGATCTATACTTCACCCTATAAGACTACACCAAATACCTTAAAATTAACTAAATTCTGAAAATATATAATGTTGGGTCTGTGCTAAGCACGGGCGACGCCCGTCTAGTGTGTGAATGTATATGGAAAATTTTGAAAACAACAGGATTTTAGCCTTAAGAGTGACTCCTTAGCAATAGTTTCACTATTTTATTAAAAATAACAATATTTTAGTTTGTTAAAAGATTAGTTATATATTTATTTTATTTGAATTAATTTGAAAGAATACAAATAATTTATAACAGAATAGAGAAAATCATAAAACATAAAACTTCAAAAAAGGAAAAAATGATTTTAAATATAAATCAATTATGTTCTAAAGAGCAGATGTTGCCATTTTTTCTTTCAAGTTTATTTTTTTTGCCCTATAGTTGTCTTTAGAATAATTCAATTGATAATCTTCAAACTTCTTTGAGTTGAATTCGGCATATTCTTGAAATAAATGTTTTCAAATTCACAATTATAATTTCTTTAGTTCCGTTGAATTCATGAAATTTGACATCAAGTATTTTTATTTTTTTGATTAATTTATTTGTTTGGTTAATATATTCCTATATGAGGTCGTTGTATTTTTGTTGATTATTTTGAATCGGTGAAATCTTTGTATTGTTTTATATGTTTAGTTTTTTTTGGATGTTTTGAACCGGTGAAATCTTTGATGTAGAACGATTGAAAATTGTTTGATTATTTTAAGTTTCATAGCTATTTTTTTTATTTGAATGCATGCAATATTTTGTATCCCATAAATTTAATGTAAATGAGATATTCGTATCCCATCAATTCCTCGTTGAAAGTTGTTATGTTTTTTTTCTTCAGTTCAGTTTGGAATCTATTCTTTTTTTTAAAAAATATAGACAATATTTTGCATACCACTAAGTTCAACCATTGATTAAAATTCATAAAGAAATTAAGAATTGTATACCAAATAATTGTTGCCCTTTAGTAAATTCTGGATACAATTAAATATTGTATTCAATTTAGTTATTGTAGTTAGAGGTAAAAGTTGAAAAAGTTGTATTTAATACAGGTCATTATTTATTGATATTGAAAATACATCTTTGCTGAAAACATAAAACGGATGATAAGTTGTATTCAAACTAAATTAAAGATGTATTTCAGTAACAATAAGTATCCCAAACATCAGGATGTATTTCAATATCGTTTAGTATCCAAACGCCAAATGAATAGCAAATTAGTTTGTATTTCTCTTCTTATAATGTATTCATCACAATTTTATATATTAGTAGTAAAATACATTTTTGGTGAAAACATAAAACTGCAATAAGTTGTATTCAAACTAAATTTTGAATGTAATTCAATGTCATATTTTATTCCAAACGCCAAATGAATATCAAATTATTCATCACAATTTTATATATTAGTACTATAATAAATTTTTGGTGGAACATATATGACATATGAAAAGTTGTATTCAAACTAAATTCAGCATGTATTTCGATATCATATTGTATTTTATACGCCAAATAAATACCAAATTAGTTTGTAATTCCCTTCTTATAATATATTCATCACAATTATATATATTAGTAATAAAATAAATTTTTGGTGAAACACAATACATATAATAAGTTGTATTCAAACTAAATTTATCATGTATTTCAATATCATTTTATATTTCAAACGTTAAACGAATACCAAATTAATTTGTATTTCTCTTCTTATAATATATTCATCACAATTTTATATATTATGTTTTCATCAAACTTATCTTGCTAATACTGTTATGATTAAAACTACAGTGAGTATATATACAAGAATACCAAAAATGCCTTACAAAATATAAAATATAAAGCATTAAAATTATATATAAAAATAATTCAACGGTGTGATTTGAGAAAAAATAGATTTTACAGTAATAAAATTATAACTTCATAACTTTAGAAAATCAACCAGAATTCCTCTAGCCAAATGTCTTTTCCCTTACTACATCAAGTTTGCCACAGTGACTATAAAACACACAAGAAAGATTGACACAACTACTTTATATCATCTTACAAAGTGTTTCAAAAACTTACAATACAACTTTGCACAAATATCAGGATCTCATACCTCTTTTCCACCATGCAAGCAACAAGGCCAAGATATCAAAGCCCAAAAATAGCGTGAAAAACGAAAAGAAACAAAATGAATGAGACAAACAATGTCAAAAACAAAGACAAGTTCATCTTGAGATCTACTCTCATACATAGAAAACTGGGATGATGATATTAAACGACTAAAAATCTAAACTGCATAAATATCTAACAAACTACTCGAATAAAGATCGAGAAAAATGATGAAAATTCGTATACAATCTGAAATATACACGAAAAATATGTGATTTTGAAAATAAATCGAAAGAAATCTGCATAAATAAACGAAATTACCCTCGAGAAATTTCTTGAATTAATATAGAGATCATGTTTACCAACCAAGAAATTCCTTGAATCAAAATAGAGATTTTGTTGAATAATCTATCAGAACTTGAATGATTTGTGCTTCTAATTGAGCAGAAAAATGTGAAGTATTAGAAGTTGATAACCTGAAACGTGAAAAAAATAAAATCTTTACCTGAGAAACGTGAAAGGTGGAAAACGTGTAAGATCTGAAAAGAGTATTAATGAGTAGTATTGTATTTATTGTTTATTTTTAATAGGATATTGGTTAGAATTTATCCAATGATGGACTCTTTTAATAAATAAAATTAATTTTAAATAATAAATCTAAGTACAAATTATTTTTGAAAATCTTGCCATATTGACATTTTAAATAAATATTTTAAAGTATTGTTATTTTAACTAATTATATTAAGTATTGTGACTAGATAACTAATTTTCCCATATATATATATATATATATATATATATACACACACACACAAAATAAAGCACAGGCCCAACACTTTTATGTTTGCAACATAAAACTGAAAATCATATGTATTTGACCATATCGAAAAGCTTTAGGCTTCTGAATCTTTGTCGTAAATCACACTAAAGAGCATATTTCTATCAGTGTCATCCCTACTTACATTGTATCAGCAAGTGTGCACGCAATAACATGGATATCATCATTCTGATGTATGTGATTCAAACTAAAAATAGCTAGTTATAAACTAAAGCGACACTCCTAGTAAATGACAACGATTAATCAAACAATAAAGAATTTTAAATCCATCCAGATACAAATTTACCAAGAAGCTATTGTTACATGTGAAGAATATCTTCCGTCGTGTAAAAAATACAAATATATGAAATATACCATTAAACAATATTAAATATATGTATCTTAGAACATGTATTGATTTATCATTTCAGTAAGATAGAATTATACTCTATGACTTGGTAGCCAGCCTTGGCTATTCCCAAAACCACATACAAATGAGGTATTTTGAGATACCTTTAAAAACCTAGTAAAGAACAAACAATTAACTGAATAAACATGAAATAAAGAAGTCTGCAAAACGAAAATTAGAAAGCTATAAAATAAAATGTTGCATCTGTCTCACCTAGAAAATGGCTAACATGGAAAAAACATCTCACCTAAAGAAATTATATTTTAAAAGAAATTTGACAGATGTACATACTCCATAAACTCTTATGTTAAAAAGTCAAAATTTGTAAGACACTTGTAATATTTCATTCCTACATAAAAGTTAAAAAGACAAAATAATCATACCATAAAGAGTAACAAAACACAAAAAGGATGATGAAAGCGTTTTGTATCATCGGTGATATTCTAACATCAAATTTTGTCAGTGTAGTATTTAATTAAAAGAACCAAAATAAGGAATCAACAATGGTGTTGAACAAATCAATTTAATATATCTGACTCTATAACATACACCCATGCTAATCGATGTCATAGCATAATACTACTAAAAAATGAATCATGAGCACCTTGAGATGTTTCATTTTCTTCCTAAGGTAATACACTAGAAAACCACTGACTATACTCACCAAAGATCATGTCCAACCCATGATTAATTTTGTCCTTCAGATGTTACTTAAGATCGTAATGAGCAGTAGATTTCAAAGCCACACAAGATGCCGACAGCAAGAATATAAGTGCAATGATCTAGTTAGCTTATGTTCAAATAAAGGATTGAACAATTCGTGATTTCACATATAATTTATTGATATCATAAGCGAAGTTATCTTATAGTAATTATCAAGCAGTTATGAAATATGGTATGTTCGAATATATGTGCACAAAGAAGTCTATCTGAATACATATATCCATTTACTGGAAAATCTTTCTTTGATAGAGAAATCGTAAGAAGTTTCTTATGATTTATCAAGGAACAGAAGGTTCATTCTTACCTTGCATAATATGTGCGGCCCACATATGTTTATAAATCATTCTTATCTCGCTTAGAATGAGCAATTCACAAAACACTATGAATTAGATCATTTTCCAAATATACTATCAAGCAACCCATGTATTTGAATGACAACAGAATGGTATTGTCTCCCATTAGGGTAAGAAGAAGGTGATGAACATGCAAGAAATCAAATTTTGTGTTATTTATCATGTCTAAATGATTATATCAAATAATAAAAAAAATGGACAAACAGAGCTAAAACACTATGAAAGAAGAGGCAATTTACTCGATCTGTTGTTGAGTTCTCTCGATCTCATCACAGCCTAGTAACTGATGAAGGTAGTCAGCTTGCATGTTCGGCTTACATAATCCCCATAGGATGCCTGCTGAAAATAATAGAAAGGAAATAAAAACATGTTAAATGAGAAATGATGGCTCCTTTATAACACCAGGATCAATATCCTAGAATTTAGATGCATAAACTAATATAGTGTTTTTATTTACCAAAAAGCACAAAAAAGAATTTAAGAGTCCTTTCGCAGTTATAAGCTCCTAGCTCTCCTTTGACTATTTTTAAACTATTATATCATGATAACAATCTTCTTCTCAATGAATGACTTGTGTAAATATAGTATATCAAAGTGTCATTGTAAACAAATTATATTATTGAAAAGAATATAGCGTACTCTATAACTCATGTCTTGAAGATCATTTTTTGAATTAAAAGTCCAAAGAGTCATTAGAGCCGGTTTATTATATGTATCATCTTTCAATCTGTTCAATTTTTCAACATGGAAAGAACTGAACGAAGCTTTAAACAGGAACAAAATTAGAAATCAAATATATAAAGCATCTGTAACTTTTCTCCTTTTCCCCCAATATTGATTTGCTTATAATTTTTTTATTTTATTGCAAGCTAAGGACTTTTTGTCAAAAAGTCAAAATGGATGCATATTACTTAAATTTTCTGGGATCTTAGAATAACCAAAAAATCATGCAGATGTAAATGCTTAAATGACACAACCTGCTAGAAAAAACTATTGTAACACATCCAAATAACACTCCAAAAAATGCAAAGATTAAGGTTTGCAGTTTTTCATGCGGTGCACAAGCATTAACTATCCACCTAAAGTTATTATCAGTATGGACTGACCAAACAAAGACACTTTAACTTATCTAATGTTTGAACACAAATGAACAACCTTCAACGTACAAAATTTTGTTAAGAACAGGAAGAACAAGGATAATATCAATTGGTTGTAAAATGCACATTGTTGCATTTTTCTACATAAAATAACGGCAACCTACTTGTTAAGAAACAACATATCCACTGTGATTCCTTAAGTTGGCTATGAGGAGGGTTAACTATAAACAAACCTTATTAGGTGTTGTAATTATTATTATTAGAAAATACAATTACTCCAATACAAAATAGTGACCAAAAAAAATTCTTGTTCTAAAAGCAATTGCAAACATCATGAACACAACTATTAAATATCTTCTCTCCGTAGTTATAGGTAGAACAAAAGTGATCTCTTCCAAAACATAAGCACGTCAAACAGTATAGTAAGTTCTTTAGTAGCTTCCTTATCCAGTGCAAGGCCCATAATGGAGACACCAATCTGAGAATAGAAAATTTTTTTCGCTGTTCTTCTACCAAATTAAAAAATGCTAATGGTAGAACATGAGTTGTCTACAAATCTGACAACAAACATGATCACTTATTAGTTTTCATATGCAAACATACATTAGATTCACGTGACAGAAAAAATGAAAATCACACAATCAAAATGACACTGTATCACCAATCATAACAACGTTACACAAAGTCTTTAAATAGTAGTCATATTGTGATTCTTAACACTCATACTGAGATGAATCGTCAAATTTAAATTTAAATTGATGTATTATTTAATAAAATCAATTAATCTCATGTGGTTAAAGCCAAAGTCTTTGATCAACTAAACAAACAGAATGTGACATATTAAATTACCTGCAAATCTGGGACACTAAGGCTGGAAAAGAACTAGGATAACCAACATACCATCCTCGCTAGTTCATCTTCCATAGTTCCTATCGAACGATCTCATACCGAGAGAGACTGTGTTTGTGCCATTCATCAGATAACCCAAAAATGTTCTCTTTTTCAGTAACCACAAACTCCAAAATAAGGAATACATATATCATGCAGGTATGACGGACCGTTCCAAGCATGACGGTCCATCGAGGGTCTCTGTTCCATAATACTTAAACTTCTTGGAATTTGGGTACTGGGACTACTCTCTGATCATTGCGACGAACCAGCAGGTTAGACCGTCGTGGCTATGACGGTCCGTTGTGGACTTCCTTAATCCCACACTAAGTCAGACTTCCTCATCTTCCTTCAGCAGCTTCACTATGATGCCACCTATGGACCATCACAGGCTCGACGGACCGTCACAAGCTCCGTAGGTTGTCTCTTCTGCATTTCTTCGCTCAAAAACTTCCGCGTTCATCTTTGGACAAATTTCCTGCAAATAAGGAGAAACTTACATAAAAATCAATACAAAAAGGTTTTTGGACACACACTAAACTTAAGAAAAAAGTATTAAAAATACCGTAAAACCACGATATATCAACACCCTCAACTTAAATTAGTTGTTTGTCCTCAAGCGACGCACTATGACTCACTACAAAATCTTTGTACAATAGTATCCATATTTTAGCTTTCGCAATCATTTGGCTATCAATCCCGATCAGTCTCATCATGTTTATGCATGTTATCACTATTAGTCTTGAATTATGTGGAACCATACCATGACACAACCTCACCACGCAGTGACACCTATCCTCTTCAATTTCTCACTTAGGTACTAATATTTTTGGTATTGCAACTAGTGTCCTCACTTCAAAACAACATCCTTATATTTCACACAATGATTTCAGTTTGAGTATAATGATTACTTTTCAACACTCACTCTCATTCATACATATTGCCATAAGTTTGCCCTTATTTTCACTGCTTTAAGTTTGCCATACAACTCTTAGGATCACGATAGGACTTTCTTAGCTTGTAACATAGGCTCAGGGTCAGGTAGCATATATTTAGGTATACTTTAGTGACTTTTTGCCCTCCTTGACATATCGGCTAACAGTACCACTTTTTATCATTTTGTTTAGCCAAATTTCTCATATTCTTTCACCTTGCTATTTTCCCTTCTTTCTTCATTTGTGTAAGTGACTCTTTTCTTTTCTTGCTTGTATTTATTATATTTTTTTATTTCACTTTTCTTTCAACTGGTTCTTGAGTCACTTTACTTTTGTTCTTTCTCTCTCTCTGTTCTTTCAACCTCACTTTCCAGAGCATTCCTCATAATAGCCACCCTCAACTCCTGACTTCGTCATGAGTGAGAGTACATAATACCCAAAGTTGGGTCAGGGCCACGAAAAGGTTGTTTACCACATTAGCCACCCTCAACTTATGCTTTTGGCATAAGCTGAGGTGCACATGTCCAGGGAGGGACCAGGGCCAACACATTAGTCCCAGAAAAGATCAGTTGGGGTGAAAAAGAAAGGTCTATTTTAAGCTCAAATCATTTGGATCAAAGAGGGATTAATTTCATTCATTTTTTTCATTTTATTTAGGCTAAAAATTGGCTATATTGAACAAGGGCCTATGATCCTTTCCTAATTGTCTATTACAGCTTACTTTTAGCAGGACTAACCAGACAAGTTCTAGCTCAATACAAATAGTGGACTATTCAAATTTTCCTCACACTCACTTGACATCTCATTATTCTACCAGACTATCAGACAACTAGTTCGAGTCTTAGACTTGGGGTCATGCAGTGGTGTATCTCTATGTCATGCTTAGAGCCACACATTTATCAATTATTGTGCCTAGCCATGCATCATTTTCATTACATCAGGATATCATTTTTGTTTTAGCCATCATGCTTCAGAGTTATACTATGTACAAAAGATATAGACATGCCGGTTCAACAATAAAAATAATCAGTCTCTTGGGGAAAAATAACACAGGCAAGAAAACCCCAAAAGAGGATCGTGAATTGGGCTACTCAGACTTCACCCTAGCACTCACTTTCCATTTACCCCACCCCCAACAAAAAGATATGCAATTGTCCCCAATGCATAAAGAAAAACTGAAATACGAGAGTGGTAGGTGAAGCAAACCTGGGGCGCAAAGCGCCGACGATCAGCGAGTTGGTGGGTTTGGTTCCCTGGAACCCACTACCTATGTAGTCTGGACACCCTCAGTAGTGTCCTCATCAGCAACAGCACTATCAGTAGTGCCTCCCGCTGTCTCCACATCTCTGGAGCTAGATGCCCCAGCAGCTGAATCTACAACCGTGATCTGACGCGCCTCCTCATAAGCAATCGAGGCTCTCCTCGCAGCATCCATCTCACGGGGCTCCTTCTTCCGTGCTCTAGCCTCATCCTCCTCTCGACCCCTACGCCTCTTGGCATGCTCTCGAGGGGGAGGTGGTGAAATCTCATAATTAGCAAATAAAGCCGCCAACACTGTGTCCTCAGCAGGCTCTGCAGAAGGGTCCTCAGACTCAGGCACCCCAGCCTCTAGGATCATATCAATATCTGCTCGCAGACTCTCAACCGCAGCCTGAAGAGTCGACACGTCCACCTGAGGGGCTGGCCGGGCTAGCACCCGCAACTCAAAAGCGTCTAAGCGCTTATGAACCTCAGCGATCTTCCGCTCTGTGCGCTGGGCCATCTTACGCTCCAAGCGCTCCTCCGTCTCAGCAATAGACCTCTGCATCCAAGGTTGGATGTGATGCAGAAGTGTGGCCATCTGAGCCTCAAGTTTCTGGACCCTAGCAAGCGGGACCAGAGCGGGGAAGGGGCTGAGCGAGAGGAGCTAGGGGCAGTGCTACTACCCGGGATAGACTTGACGGGGTAGTGTCAGTGGTTTCGTAAGCAGCCTGTGTAGCTGTTCGAGCATGTGCTACCGTATCAGCTAGATTCTCACCAAGTGGAGGCAACTCTGTACGGGGCCCTCTGCGTGGAGCCAACTCATTGGCCTCATCCCTGATGAGGCCGATATCAACAGTGTCCAGCGGAGTCTTGAGCTGATCAATGTGCCAGATGGGCACACCTACGGACCTTCATAAGGAAAATATCATGCACGGAAAAGGGTACGTAGTGGTGACCTTGAAATCTCTCTCGTGCATGACCGCCTGTAGAAGCCAAGCGAAGTCCACCTCAAACCCGGTTATCATCGCCGCCATTAGAACTGCGCGATCCCATGTAACTATATTATCAGCAGCCGCGGGGGAAAGGCAGTGGCGGACAATCAACCATAAAAAATTAGCCGTGAAGGTCAAGTTAGCCTTCCTGATGGCTCCCTTCGGCTCCGTTACCCAATCGGCACCCCCTCCATCAATAGACAAGTGCAGGTCCATCCACCTCTTGGTGGTCTCTCTCAGCGATGGCTCACGCAAGAATTGGCCATCTTTTACAATTTGCCACTGGTAGTCGAACTCGGCGGTGAGAGGGGTCCTGTTGGCATCAACATCCTCGCCGTACAGATACCGGTGGATGGATGGCAGGTAGATGTCGACCTGTATGCCGCGTACTTTGATGTGCTCGAGTGAGTCTTGTTTGGAAAAGGCAGCCCGCCTATCTATCTGTGATCAGAGAGCAGCCACATAAGAGACGTAAAACTCTTGGACCAACTGTCCACTCTAGCTGGTGTCTGGTGAAGAGATTGTGGATATCTGGCATGGTGGGGAGACTTTCCGTAAGGACCCGCCTCTCCAGTGTAAGGGTCCGTGTCATGACGCCTTTATCATTTAGAAACTTGGCATCTGAATACAATCGGTATTGCCCGTCGACACACCACCGGTTGGGCTGGTCGGCAACCGGGGTGAGAGCACCAGTCGGTGATCTTGGAGTGGAATCAGGACTGTCAGCCTCATCAGACGAGGCAGACTATGCAGCTGTGGCGGGTGCAGGGACTTTTGCGGACCCAGAGGCTTCCTCCGACCACGAAACTCCTAAGGAACCAGACGCTTCTTCTTCCTGTGTAGCTGACCCAGAAGGTGTGCCGATCAGTGTGCGATCCTCATCAGACTGGGAGGCAGTGACTACGCCGGACGCCACCTTTTTGGGCATAGCTCTGGTTGCACGTGCAACTCGTGCTGGAGTCGCAGTGCCTGGGGGCACGTACTCGAGATCATGCTCATCATCAGAGCCTATAACTAGTCGGGTAGACGGGGCGACAGACTTTGAACGCCCACGTGCGTAAACTCGATCTTATTTCGGTGCCATTACGGATAGTACCTGCAAAGAATCATTATTAGTACTAGAAGGAGAAAACAAGACAAACAAAACCGACAAAAAATAAACATAAGAGCAAAGTTGTAATGACATCTCTGTAGTAACAGTGAAACACGACGGACCAGGTGACGGCTCGTCGTGAGTATGACAGACTGTCATAGAGTCCGTCATATCTTACTTCAAATATGTGTATGGGGAGACCCCTGAAGGAAAATCTCTGACAGTTATGACGGATAAGCAGGACAGACCATCGTGATAATGACGGTCCGTCGTCGATGTCCGTCGTGGGGCACTTAGAAAAATATGGAGACCCTTAGGAGAGGGGTCTCTGACCGTCATGAAGGTTGTGCAGGATGGACCGTCGAGGGTGTGACGGTCCGTTGTAGATGTCCGTCGGAGCACACTTAGAAAAAAAATGGAGACCCTTAGGACAAGGGTCTCTGACAACCATGACAGTTGTGCAGGACGGACTGTCGTGGGAACGATGGTCCGTCGCATGTGTCCGTTGGTGGACACTTAGAAAAAGTTGGAGACCCTTAGGAATAGGGTCTCTGACAACCATAACGGTTGTGCAGGACGGAGCGTCGAGGGTATGACGGTCCATCGTAGATGTACGTTAGTAGACACTTGAAAAAAATGGAGACCCTTAGGAATAGGGTCTTTGACAACCAGAACGGTTGTGCAGGACGGACCGTTGAGGGTATGACGGTCCATCATAGATGTCCGTCAGAAGACACTTGAAAAAAAAGGAGACCCTTAGGCATAGGGTCTCTGACAACCAAAACGGTTGTGCAGGACGAACCGTCGAGGGTATGACAGTCCGTCGTAGATATCCGTCAGAAGACACTTAGAAAAAGTTGAAGACCCTTAGGAATAGGGTCTCTAACAACACAGACGGTTGTGCAGCACGGATCGTCGTGGGAACGACGGTCCGTCGCATGTGTCCATCGGTGGATACTTAGAAAAACGAATAGTGGGGTGTTGGAACAGACCCTATGACGATCTGTTGTGGATAAGACGGTCCATCATCGAGGTCTCGTTCTATCATTCAGTGAAAGAACTGAGGATGCCACAGTCATCCCTTCATGAGTCAAACAGAATACTTAATGTTAACGTACATGTTTCTAACCCAAATACCTAGCAAACTAGCAATGCTAAAGCACCGATTTCTCAAGTTTTAACAAGGAAATTTGAGGATTCTCAACCTAGGTCAGACAAAATTGGATCAAAGAATGAAGACCCACCAAAAAGAAATAGGCTAATAGTAATTGAAAAACAAAAATGCAATGTAAATGGGTAGAGATCAAAGACACATACATGAGAAGACAAGAAAAACAAGCAAATGAGGCACTTGGTTATCAAGAGCAGAACCACAGTAGCAGACCAGTCGTATCAAGTAAAGAACCCAACTAATGAGGTTGGGATCGTTCCCACGAGGAAAATAGTTCAGACTTAACTTTATTCTATTATTACTATTATTTAGTCAATTATTTTCCTAGAAAACAAAAGACAGTAAATGGGGGGGAAATGGGAGAAAGAGGGAAGGAAATGGTTTAAATGAAGGGGTGGGGGTTTTAAATGGTGACAATTTTTAAAACTCCCCAACCGGGTTGGGTCGGGTATGTTGATTAATGACGCAACAAGTCCCCAACGACGGTCCATCGCAGATGCGACGGTCCATCATGGGTTCCGTCGCGTGTGCCCTAATTTTGAAAATAAATAAAAGATGTACCTAGCACGACGGATCATGCGACGGTCTGTCGCATGCATGACGGTCCGTCGATGTATCCGTCAGTGACTGTTGCAGAGTGATTTTCTGCAGAATTTCCTGGTGATGTGCTACCTGCAAATTTAAAATCCATTAGTAGAAAATGCTACCATTACTAGAAAGAAAACTATAAGTATTGGGTTGCCTCCCAACCAGAGCCTGATTAACGTCGCGGCACGACTGAAGACCCTTGATTATTCAGACTTCATTAAGATGGTATACCTCGATCACTTTATTCACCGATTCAGCATGCCCCAAATAGATTTTTATTTGTTGCCCATTCACCTTAAACCGCACACCCTCCTTGATTTCCAACTCAACTTCTCTATGAAGAAATAGTTGGGTAACCAAGTAAGGGCCAGTCCATTTGGACTTGAGCTTGCCCGGAAACAAGCGCAACCTAGAATTGAATAAAAGCACCAAATCCCCAACCATAAACTCTCATTTTTCAATTTTTAGGTCATGATACTTCTTCATATTTTCTTTGTAGAGGGCTGAGCTTTCATAAGCTTTCAGGCGAAATTCATTGAGTTCATTCAACCCAGTTAACCGTTGTTCTGCAGCTTCGTTCCAATCCATTTTCAACTTCTTCATAGCCCACCTGGCTTTATGCTCTAATTCAACCGGAAGATGACAAGCTTTCCCATATACAAGTTGGTATGGGGACATACCTATGGGAGTCTTATACGCAGTCCGATAGGCCCAAAGAGCATCACCATGCCTCCTTGACCAATCCGTTCTACTAGCATTCACTGTTTTTGACAATATCTGTTTGATCTCCATATTTGACACTTCAACTTGCCCACTAGTTTGAGGATGTTAAGTAGTGGCCACATAATGGCGAACCCCGTATTTCTCCAGTGATCCCTTGAACAATTTGTTGCAAAAGTGGGATCCCCCATCATTAATAATTGCCCTTGGGGTACCAAATCAAGAGAATATATTCTTTTTCAAGAAGGCAGTGACACTCTTTCTTTCATTGTTTGCGAGGGCGATAGCTTCCACCCATTTAGATACATAATCAACTGCTACTAAAATATACTTCATTCCATGAGAACTCACAAAAGGACCCATAAAGTCAATACCCAAAACATCAAATAACTCAATCACAAGAATGGGATTTAGAGGGAGCTCTTGCTTTCTTTAAATGCCGCCATCTCTTTGGCCTCTATCACATGCTTTAGAAAACTCATGATCATCTTGATGAAGAGTTGGGCAATAGTAACCACATTGTAATATCTTATGAGCGGTTCGGATACCACTATGATGTCCACCAATGGGTGAGGAATGGCATGCCTCTAAAACACTCAACATCTCACATTCTGGCACACAACGCCGAATAAGCGCGTCGGCACAACTCCTATATAAGTATGGTTCATCCCAAAAGAACATCTTCACATCGTACATGAATTTTTTTCTTTGATGAAAGGACAAGTCCGATGGAATAATATCACTAGCCAGATTGTTCGCGAAATCTACGAACGATGGAATCAAGTCTTGTGAGGCAGCCAATACATGCTCATCGGGGAAAGTATCATCAATATCAGTCTTATCCCCTAACTCTCTCATAGCTTCATCTTCTAGACGGGACAAATGATCGGCAACTTGATTTTCGGTCCCTTTTCTATCCCTCACTTCAAAGTCAAATTCTTGTAGCAGTAACACCCAACGAATCAACCTCGATTTTGCATCCTTCTTTGTCATCAAATATCTCAATGCTGAATGGTCAGTATGCACTATAACTCTAGTACCTAGCAAATAGGAGCGAAATTTTTCAAAAGCAAAGACTATTGCAAGGAGTTCTTTGCTCAGTCACTGTGTAGTTCTTCTGGGCTTCATTTAGGTCTTACTAGCATAGTAAAGGGGTGAAGGATTTTGTTCCTTCTTTGTCCCAATACCACACCAAGAGCAACCCCACTAGCATCGCACATCACCCCAAATGGAATGTTCCAATCCGGAGAAATAATGATAGGTGCAGACACCAATTTTTCTTTTAGCTCGCCGAATTCTTTAATTCAAGATTCATCAAAATAAAATTTACAATCTTTCTCCAGCAGTTTGCACAACGAATGTGCAATTTTTGAAAAATCTTTGATGAATCTCCGGTAAAAACCTGCATGCCCAAGAAAGCTTCTCACACCTTTTACAAAGATAGGTGGGAGAAGTCTCTCTATTACCTCGACTTTATCTCGATCAACCTCTATGCCCTTTTCTGAAATGCGATGACCCAAAACAATACCTTCTTTCACCATGAAGTGACATTTTTCCCAATTTAGTACTAAATTGCAGTCTTCACATCTCTTAAGGACCTCAGATAAATGGTTCAAACACCGCTCAAATGATTCACCAACCACAAAAAAATCATCCATAAACAATTTAATAGCATCTTCCACCATGTCGGAGAATATCGACATCATACATCTCTGAAATGTGGCGGGTGCATTGCACAACCCAAACGACATTCTCTTGTACGCAAAGGTACCATATGGACAAGTAAAGGTGGTTTTCTCTTGATCTTCTGGTGCAATAGAAATCTTATTATACCTCGAATATCCATCAAGAAAACAGTACTCCCTTTTTCCGGCAAGTCTATCCAACATCTGATCCATGAAGGGCATAGGAAAATGGTCTTTGTTGGTCCATGCATTTAATTTATGGTAATCCATACACACCCTCCATCCAGTAACCTGTCTCATTGGAACAAGTTCATTTTTCTCATTGGGGACCACAGTCATTCCACCTTTCTTAGGTACACACTGAACAGGGCATACCCAAATACTATCGGCTATCAGATTGATTACTCCGGCATCCAACCATTTAATGATTTCCTTCTTCACGACCTCTTGCATAGGTGGATTTAAGAGTCTCTGGTGCTCAATACTTGACTTATGATCAGGCATGAGTTGGATTTTATGAGAACAAATACCGGGAGGGATCCTAATAATGTTTGCAATAGTCCACCCAATAGCTCTTTTGAACCTTTTTAGCACTTTCACGAAACTCTCAACTTGTTGTTCATTCAGATCTGATGCAATGATTACCGGAAAAGTGTCACCATTTCCTAAGAATTCATACCTGAGATGAGGTGGGAGAGATTTTAGTTCTAACTTTGGATCCTCCTCTATATATGGTTTCGTGGGTGGAGACTCGCGATTCTTCATGTCTAACCGAACATCACCTCGATCAAGAGCCGCGACTAATGACCCATACTCTCAATGAAATCGTTATCAAAATTCATTATCACTGCTGCTGATGCTTCTACACCTAGACGTTCTTCTATTTGTGTCTCAGATGACTCACCAACTTTGTAGGATATAGAAGATACCGATTGGAGCTCACCACTCTGCCTCATGGACCTACAAATGTTGAAGGTCACTTCTTCATTGTTCAATCGAAATTTCATCTGCCCATTTTCCATATCAACTAAGGCTCTGCCCGTAGCAAGAAATTGCCTCCCAAGAATAATAGGCACTTCAAAATCGACTTCACAATTAAGAATAACAAAATCTGGCGGAAATATGAACGACTCCACTTTTACTAGCACATCGTGGAGTATCCCTATAGGCCTTTTAACTGTTCGATCGGCCATCAGTAGCCGCATCGCAGTGGGCTTTGGATCACCCAAACCAACTTCTTGTAAATTGAGAGGGGCATGATATTTATGCTTGCCCCCAGATCACGTAATGCTTTCGCAAAATGTAATAACCCGATTGTACAAGGAATAGTGAACGCACCCGGATCTTCTTTCCTTTTTACCAGAGATCTTGTAGCAATAGCACTACAATGCTGCATTCTATCATCATCCTCAAAAGTGTCCGATCTTTTCTTTCTAACTAGATCTTTCATAAACTTGGCATAACCGGGCATTTGTTCTAAAGCTTCTACCAAAGGGACATTGATAGAAAGTTGCTTCAACATTGTTATAAAACGCCGATATTTACCATCCTCGGTCTTTTTCACTTATCTTTGAGGATATGGAGGTGGTGGTCTAGGCATGGGAGTTATCTTTTTAGGCACTTCCGCATATTTTCCAGTATTATCTTCTTCTTCACCACTAACCTCTACCACTTTATCATCATCTTTTATCACCTTTTCCTAATTAGATGGCATAGGTGGGTCAACGGTTTGCTTACCACCGCGAGTAGTGATTGCCATACAGTGTCCATCATTTTTTGGATTTTGGACTGTGTTGCTAGAAAGAGTGTTCGGTTGCCGTGTGTTCACAGTCGCAGATAATTGGGCCATTTGTAACTCAAGTTGCTTAATCGATATTGCATCTGTATCGACTTCCTGCCCAATACTCGCTAAATCACTCCTCAACTCTTTAGTGTGCTCATCACTAGCATTGAACCTCCTCATCATTTTGTGCAAAATATCCTCAACTTGTGTCATACTACCTCCACCATCCCTAGGAGTAACTTCACGATTTTGAGGAGGAACATAGGGCCCATTCCTATCATTTCTGTTACCATAGTTACCCATGTTGAAGTTGTTGTTGCGGTTGTAATTTCCATCTCGGACATAATGACCCTCACGGTTATAGTTACCATAGATCCGACCTTGGTTTCCTTGACCTTGGTGCCAATTCTCCTTATTTGAGCCTTGGGCACTCGGTCGGAAACCCCTCTTCTGCTCATTAACCGCATTAGGAATCCTCCTCATAATTATATTCATCATTTGGTGGTGGTGGTTTAGAGAAGTAGTTAACTGCATTTATCTTTTCTGCACCCCTAGTGACATGTTTCAATACCAACCCAAGCTCAGTTCTCATCTGAGCCATCTCTTCACGACTCTCATCTGTGGCTGGGTTGTGTGTGGATTGCACTGCGAAGGTATTTCTTCCAGTATCTGACTTCCTAGTACTCCAAGCTTTATTATTCCGGGAGATTTTCTCTGACTTTTCGGCAATCTCGGCATAAGGACATTCCCCATAAGAACCACCCTCTATAGTATCCAATACCTCTTTATTATTATCATCCTGTCCTTCAGTGACTCATCATCTATGCGGTGATTGGGGACACTTCTCAAAAATGAAGCGAATCTATCCCAAGAACTGTTTACTGACTCTCCTGGTAGTGCCACAAAGTTGTTCACTCTGTCTTTGTGATTTAGTTTCTTGGAGACCGGATAGTAACGTGCTAAGAAAACGTCCCTTAGTTGGTTCCAAGTGAAAATTGAGTTATAAGGGAGCTCAGTGAACCAAATAGCAGCCTCTCCCGTCAGTGAGAGAGGAAATACTCTTAGCCCTATTACATCCAAATCCAAATCAGTCCTCCCTACACAACTTTTACACACTGCCCTTACCTTAGCTATATGGGCATGTGGGTCCTCAGAAGGTAGCCTTGAAAACAAACCTCTAGAAGTGAGTATTTGCATCAGAGTACTAGTTACCACAAAGGTGTGGCCTTTTGGTAGAGGGGGCAATAAAAGTGGACCATCAGAGTCTGCATATTATCATAGCCTCTGTAGTATTTTTGAGGACGTAGAGCGGGATTGTCCCCTTTGTTGATTTTCACCAGGATCATCGTGTAATAACTGACCATGAACATCAACTGGAGCTGAAAAATTCTGGTTTGGATCATTATCATTAATACCCAAGTTTTGATTCATATTGCGTAGTGTACGCTCTAATTCGTGATCAGAGCGAAACAAGGGTTCTCTTCCTCTCCGTGTATTTGTCATACAAAGAAGATAGTTCTGCAAGAATAAAAAATAATAGAAAAGTAAAATTAAGAAAATATTGACTAAACTTAAGTAATAATTTTAAGTTAATCTAAAAGCTACTGTCCCCGGCAGCGGCGCCAAAATTTGATACGCTCAAAGTTACTTCTCAAATAAGAAGTAAAGTGGTCATATCAAGCAAAGAACCCAACTAATGAGGTTGGGATCGTTCCCACGAGAAAATAGTTCAGACTTAACTTTATTCTATTATTACTATTATTTAGTCAATTATTTTTCTAGAAAACAAAAGACAGTAAAGGGGGGGTTTTATTTCTAAATTAATGAAAGTAATTAACTAGATTAAAGTAAACAACTAACAGATTCAAATCTTGGATCTTAATCAATTAACAAAAGTAACTAGGGCTTAAGTGTTCCCCACAGGTTCCTAACTTGATTATTCTAACTATAACAATTCTTTCCTAGTATCTTGCATGTAAAGTGATAAGTTATGTATCTCTAAATCCTTGGTCCGGCATCTAGAAAATTTCACTCCGCACCTTGGTGCGGCTACGTGTGTTGCTATACTAGCCCTTACCTTTACCTCATATTAAGCATTGTATTCGATATTTGACTAAGTTATTACCTCGTACCAATCGACATTATCCCATTAAATATACACTAAATCTATGTTGATAATTCTTTTCCTATTATCTACCTCCTTGGTCCGACAAGTAGCATTAAGGCGAGTTCTAACGTTGGCCATCCGTTAAAAAGACTTCTAAACGAAAGAATTATCAATACATGCAAGACACTATTCTAGAATTGCTATTTTAGTTGTTTTTTACCTCATTATTCACCCATGGTCCCACAACCCTAGTTATGGAGTTTAGTTACCCATGGTCATAATCACACTATTCATATATTTAATATAAAAATTCATGCACTTACTTTGATGAGAAAGAATAAAATCCACAAATTTACTTTATTAATCAACAAAAGCACTAACAATCAATTCCAGAAAAAGTGTAACAATTGTTGAAATTAATCCTTCAATACTTGAACAAGAGAACTAAAGATTATCCAAAAATCTAACTATCAAAAAGTCTAATATCAAAGAGTCTACTATCAAAGAGTCTATTCTCAAAAAGTCTAACCCCAAAAACAAGATTTTTTGAACTATTTATAATTAAAAAAAAACCTAATAAAAGAAGGATTCTAATTACTGAAAAATCTGTCAAAACGCGTCTGAGTCGACGGACCTCGTGACGGACCGTCGTAGTCACGACGGGCCGTCATGGCCTCCGTCATCCCATACTTCACAAATTCTTTTGCTGCTTTCTTCATTACCCTCAACGGCAGGTATGACGGACCGTGACAAGCACGACGGTCCATCGAGGGTCTCCGTTCCATAATACTTAAACTTCTTGGAATTTGGGTACTGGGACTACTCTCTGATCATTGCGACGAACCAGACCGTCGTGGCTATGACGGTCCGTCGTGGACTTCCTTAATCCCACACTAAGTCATACTTCCCCATCTTCTTCAGCAGCTTCACTACGATGCCACCTCTGGACCGTCACAGGCTCGACGGACCGTTATAAGCTCCGTAGGTGGTCTCTTCTGCATTTCTTCGCTCAAAAACTTCCGCGTTCATCTTTGGACAAATTTCCTGCAAATAAGAAGAAACTTACATAAAAATCAATACAAAAAGGCTTTTGGACACACACTAAACTTAAGGAAAAAGCATTAAAAATACTGTGAGACCACGGTATATCAACGAGCCACTCAACAACTGTAAAATACACTTAGATTTAATTTTTCATTATTCCAAAATTCTTAGACATGTAAACAAATTTTTACTTTTATATTTTAAATTTCATGATTTTTTTCTGAAAATTTAAGTCTTATCTAATATATGAAAAATTAGAATGTTGAATAGTTTATTTAAGTGATTCGGCATGGGTTCAAATCGAATTCCAGAGACGAGAGTGTGTCTTAGTTTTTCTTTAAAAGTACATGTAATTAACTTTATTTTGTGCATATAACCACGCCCACACTAATGAAGAGTCATAGTTGAGTTTTAAAGGGTAACAATTCTTGACAACCTATTCCTTTGAACTTTTTGCCTCATAGATGCTTTAGGTGATTTCGCAATGATAAGTTTCATATAGTTGATATTCATAAACAATCATATCTTATTTGATTTCATCTTTGTCACACTTATGATTCTAGGATGTTGTTGACGAATGAATTTAAAGAGTATTTTTCTGTGAAATATTATTATTGGTTCTATCGTTTCACTTTACATACTGGCTGTGACAGAGTGCAAATGGCATGTCAAAAGGATTTACTTATTTATTTATATCTTTTGTTTGTTGATAAATATTTAACATTGGGGTTTCAGTTCAATGAAAAAAATAGCGAGGTATAGTAAAATATATAAATGTAGAATTTGTTGATTTCCTAAAATATATATATATATATGTGTGTGTGTGTGTGTGTGTGTGTGTGTATATATATATGTATATATATATATATATATATATATATATATATATATATATATA
>NC_028647.1:54585003-54612449 GCF_001406875.1 Solanum pennellii | reverse complement strand
TATATATATATATATATATATATATATACACATACATATATATGTTATATGTGTGTGTGTGTGTGTGTGTGTGTGTATATATACACACACACACACATATATATATATACATATATTAATTTTTCATTATTCCAAAATTCTTAGACATGTAAACAAATTTTTACTTTTATATTTTAAATTTCATTAATTGATTTTTTCCTGAAAATTTAAGTCTTATCTAATATATGAAAAATTAGAATGTTGAATAGTTTATTTAAGTGATTCGGCATGGGTTCGAATCGAATTCCAGAGATGAGAGTGTGTCTTAGTTTTTCTTTAAAAGTACAGGTAATTAACTTTATTTTGTGCATATAACCACGCCCACACTAATGAAGAGTCATAGTTGAGTTTTAAAGGGTAACAATTCTTGACAACCTATTCCTTTGAACATTTTGCCTCATAGATGCTTTAGGTGATTTTGCAATGATAAGTTTCATATAGTTGATATTCATAAACAATCATATCTTATTTGATTTCATCTTTGTCACACTTATGATTCTAGGATGTTTTTTACGAATGAATTTAAAGAGTATTTTTCTGTGAAATATTATTATTGGTTCTATCGTTTCACTTTACATACTGGCTGTGACAGAGTGCAAATGGCATGTCAAAAGGATTTACTTATTTATTTATATCTTTTGTTTGTTGATAAATATTTAACATTGGGGTTTCAGTTCAATGAAAAAAATAGAGAGGTATAGTAAAATATATAAATGTAGAATTTGTTGATTTCCTAAAAAAAAAGTATTTATCGTGATCCTCTTCTTTTTTTTTCTGATCCACTTTTCTTTCGCTCTGTAAATTCATGATGCTTACATATGCGATAGTTGTTCTTTTTCTTCTTTTGTTGTAAAAATAACTTATCTTTGTGGATTAATCCTTTTGATATCTTTCTTATCATATCAATTATTTTGTTATTGTTAATAAATTTTTACCATTTCAGACAGAAAATATTATTGAGCAACAAAATATTCAAGATTCAAATGAAAAAGATATTCACAAAAAAGTTGGATGCAACATACAATTATCCATTTTGTCTTACTTGGAGAAACAAGATGTGATTCATAAATCAATGTCATCTTTGACAATTCTTGTTACGGATGCGCACAATTTATCATCTTAGTTCATAGGAATAAGAAAATTCAAGCAAATTTAATCTTTCCTCCCATAAACATGGCATGAAAATGAAAAAGAATTAAAAGGTACTTGAATTATTTTAAAAATTGCTTAAAACTTCACCTTTGCAATTGACAGAAAGAATATTATTTACTTACTTATATATGTATTTTCTCTGAATTCAATTCATCTCTAGAAATATTATTCCTTATAGTTTTGAAGTGCAATAACAGTTGAAATCACTTTTGTCGTTGCTAATGGGTATCGTTTTTGCGCTCCTTTGTTGCTGCCATTGGGTATCGTGGTTTTCAAGCTTTTTATGTTGCTATTGGATGCCTTATCACGGGAGAAAAATTATTTCTGCACATACTATGAACTGACAAGAGAAGAATATGAACATATTTTTTAATGACTTTATGTGTAACTTTTTTATTTAGTACAAATCTATACTTGTTCAATTTGAAAAGATAACGAGACAATCTCATTTCTTTACATTTGTTTTATTTATAACTGGTAATTTGGTCTAATATGTGTTAGTGAAAACTTACAATATAACCAAAAAAACAGTTTACAAGATTACAGCTGAAAAATAAAATGAAGAAATAAGATCTCTTCAGGCTGAGGCGCGGATATCCCACTCTCTTTAAGAAGATTCAAGCCCACTGCAGCAAATGTTTTTCACCGTTCCAACAATAGTCCTCTTTGACTTGTCCTCTCCAGGATACAACAGCTTTCACAAATTATAACTCAACAACTCTGGACAAGAGTTGAATCCAAATCTCCACAAAAAAGAACACCTCCCTTCAATTAATAAGAACTCTTTTTTATACTAACTCTTTCACTCTATGTTTTCTTTTGTGTGTTGTGTGTTTCTAACCAAATGAAGACCACCACTATTTATACTACAAAAAGTCTTCCTAGCAATGAATAGGAAGATAATGGTGTAGTAAATAGTGAAAATAACGACCTTAGGAATTACATATGGTACAAGGTATAATGGAGGAATTCAGAGTGAAGTAATGGATTGAAAACCAATGCACCAACGTCCAAATGAAAGGGTTGCTCAACGACCATTACTCAAACGTTCACAAGGATAAAGTTAAAAACTGACACAAGGATATAATGCACCATATAACATATTATGTAATGCCACTTTTGCCACTTAAATACACTATGCAATTAACTGTCCACTAATTGACATAGTGACAATACAAATAAAACATATTATTAATATTAAAAATGGTAAATTATTAATAATACCCACTCAATTTAATATTGTATAAGAGAGTATATCAGCTGAAAGAAGACTACCATGCATAATGAAGGTGTGCTTTGCATTGAACCTCCACTTAGTGAAATAGTAACTTTTAATCCAAAATCGTAGTGGTCTCAGACTTGAACTATGACTGCTTAAGGAAAATAAAATGTCACTGCTCACACACAATAATCAAGGTGTTGACATGAGCTTCAAAGATAGCACGTTATGGCCATGTATTATCCAGATTTCATGAGTGCTTTTGAGAATAAGTTAATTCTCATAGGAAGCGACCTACTTCCACACGTCACATAGATTAAAACTGTCGAGAGTGCTCCTGTAATATCAACACTCCACCCGTACGGGCTACATATATTCATTATTAAGAGTTTTATCAACTCAACCTTCACAAACTACAGGAAAAAATGCACTCACATCATAGGGAGGGAATAAAAAGATAGTGCATTTTTCACAACAAGTTATAATATGATTAATTTTTCCCTTTGAACCTGGTTATAGGATCTCTAGTCCCCAGGTTGGGTTTCCTCATATATGACTCAAGGATTTACAGGCTTCAATCCCATCTCCCTCTATGTGATCCAGACATTTTCTCTTGTTAAGGTTTCTGTAAAAGGATCTGCAAGATTTGACATAATCAACATTAATGGTACCATTTGTCAAATATGATCTTACATTACTGTGCTTCCTCATATAGGTCTCGATTTACCGCTGTAATAACTGTTTTGAACTCTACCAATTGCAGCGGTGCTATCACAATGAATTAAAATAGGAGGAATTGGTTTTTCAAAATAAGGTATTTGAAATAATAAATCTCTTAACCAATTCGCTTCCTCACTAGCTGAAGCTAAAGCAATTAGTTCAGTCTCCATGGTGGAGTTAGCAATTATAGTTTGTTTTTTCGATCTCCTAAACACCACCACCTAAAGTAAAGATATAACCAGTGGTAGAACAAGAATCACCTGATAAAGTATTCCAATATGCATCACAAAAGTCTTCAAGTACAACAGAATATTTTTTAAAGAACAAACCACAATTTTTAATTCCAATTAATATATCATAACTCTTGTTACATCATGCCAATGTTCAATACCTTGCTTGCTTGTAAACCTGCCAAGTACTCGTACTGCATATGCAATATCAGGCCTAGTGCAATTAGTCACATATCTCAAACTTCCGATTATACTAGCATATTCATTTTGATTTATGACATCATTTTCACTTTCAACCGAAAATAAGGGAACACTTGAATCAATAGAATTAGCAACATGCTTGCAATCATGAAATTATATTTTTTCAAAATTTTCTCAACATAATGTGACTGGTCAAGGAAAATTACCTCACATGTTCTTGTTACTTTTATTACAAGAATAAAATTTGTCTCACCAAGATCTTTCATATCAAAATGGCTTCTAAGAACATTTTAGGTTCATCAATAACATTCATGTTAGAGCCAAAGATCAACAAATCATCAACATATAGGCAAATAATTATACGTGAATTATTTCAAAACTTATGATATATGCACTTATTACACTTATTTGTTTTAAAACCATTTTCAATCATGCAGAAATCAAACTTTTCATACCATTGCTTTGGTGCCTGTTTCAAGTCATATAGGAATTTAGTAAGTTTACATATTTTGTTTTCTTGGCCTGCTTCAACAAAACACTAGGGTTGATCCATATAAATTTCTTCATTTAGGTCTCTATTTAGAAAAACAGTTTTTACATCCATTTGATGAATTTATAAATCAGAAATAGCAGCCATAGCAATTAAAAGTCTTATGTATGTAACCGGAGAAAAAGTATCAAAAAATTCTAGATTTTCTAGTTGTTTAAAACCTTTTGTAACTAGCCTAGCCTTATATTTATCAATAGATTCATCTGATTTCAACTTTTTTCGTAAGACCCATTTACAACCAATAATTTTACAACCCGGTGGTAAATCAACTAGTTTCCAAGTTTTATTAGAAATTAGTGATTTCATTTCATCATTTAAAGTCATTTTACAAAAAATAGAATGATGTGATGATAATGCTTATTTCAAAGTTAGAGGGTCATTTTCAATATTAAACACATAAAAATCTGGACCAAAATCTTTTTCTGCTCTAGCTCTTTTACTTCTTCTTAACTCAAAATCATTAACTTTTTTATTTTTCAAAGTTGAAGTAGAAGAAATAGATAGTGACAAAATATTTTGTTCAATTCTTTGACTCCCACTATTTTTAGTATCAAAAGGAAATTTATTTTCATTAAAAATAGCATCACCTAATTCTATCATAATGTTATCTTTAAGATTAAAAAATCTATAGGTTGTACTATTTGAAGCATAACCAAGAAAAACACAAGTAGTAACTTTCTTACCAAGCTTTGTAATCTTGAGATCCATTAGCCTTACAAAGGCTAGACAACCCCAAACTCTTTGATATTTCAAACTTGGCTTGAAGCCTTTCCACAATTCAAAAGGTGTCAGTTTTGACTTTTTATGAGGTATACGATTCAACACATAACAAGCAGTTAAAATAGCTTCACCCCAAATTCAAAGGTGCATGTGACTCAATAAGCATGACATTAGTCAATTCAACCAAAGTTCTATTTTTCCTTTCTGCTACTCCATTAGATGAAGGAGAGTAAGGAGGAGGAGTTTCATGAATTATTCCCAATGATCTAACAAAAGAATTAAACTCATTTGATTCATATTCACGGCCTCTATCACTTCTAATTCTTTTTATTTTTCTTCCAAACTGATTTTCAACCTCGTGGAGATATGTTTTGAAATTTTCAAAAGCATTACTTTAATTTTTCATCAAGTAAACATACGTAACTTTAAAAAATCATCAATGAAAATGATAAAATATCTATTACCTCCACAAGTTAGAATTCCACCAAGTTCACAAATATCAGTATGAACTAATTCTAACAAATCAGTTTTTCTTTCAACTTGAAAATGAGGCCTTTTAGTGATTTTAACTTTACTACAAGCCTCACACTTTTCAAAATTCTTTTTAACCATTGGGATTAATCCTAAACTACTCATGATTGCAACATAGCGATCATTAATATGACACGAATGAGCATGCCGAAAATTGTTAGAAGAAAGCATATAAATAGAAGTAGAAGTTTTATTCATTTCAACATTCAACTTAAATATCCATCACATGCATACCCCTTCCCCACAAAAATACCTTTCTTCACTATTACATATTGATCAGATTCAATAATCTGTTTAAAGCCTGCTTTACTGAGAAGAAAAACTAGACATCAAATTTTTTTCTCATAGAAGGAGTTTAAAGTACATCTTTTAAAGTTAATACCCTTCCAGAAGTAAAACACAATTCGACATCTCCCTTTCCAAGCACTTGAGTAGTGTGAGAATCACCAAACATGATGGTTTCGGGCTCCTCAAAATGAGTATATTTTTTAAACCAGTCTTTGTCATAATAGACATGACGGTTCGCACTATAATCAGCCCACCATCCATCAACATTCTCAACCATGTTTATGTCGGTAATCACCGTCACAAAAGATTTTTTAGTAACGTTTGCCCGAGGGTTAGGACCACGTTTTCGGAATTTACAGAATCAAGCAATATGCTCATTCTTGCCACAAACAAAGCATGGTCCCTTTTCTTGAACTTGTTGATTTTGTGCTTGGTGACACCATTATTTTTCTTGGGAGGTCTACCATTATTTTTCTTGAATTTTTTCTTCTTAGGCTTCAAAGAAGTATTTTTATAAGTTTCAAGAGTAGCATTATTCGATGTAATTAAATTTACTTTCGTTGTGATGTTGTTCTCTTCTGTTTGTAAAAGTTCATGTTACCCCCTTGCTTCTTCTTCCATGCGGATTTTCATTATCAAGGTTTCAAGAGAAGTTTCCTTTTGTTTGTGGCGCATAGTTTTTTGAAATTCCTTCCAAGAAGGTGGACGTTTATTTTCTATGCCACAAACAATAAGGTAATCTCCAATTTTAACCTCTTCAAACTTAAACTCTCCAACAATCATGATGAAGTCATGAGCTTGATCTACCACTGATTGTTAAAATCTACTAGGCGCATATTTTTTCGCTTCAGCCTCTTCGGTATCATACTTGCTCTGCAATGCTTTTCAAATTTATTTGCACTAGAGTAAGTTCTATCATAATATTCATAAAAATTATCAGATAGACAATTAAGAAGATAATATCGACACTTATAGGAATCACCATTATACTTTTTCACTTTCTCTAGATGAGAAATAGTTTCATCATCATTCATAGATGTGATGTCTTCTTTATTAGGATTTTCTCAATTAACACATAAGAAACATTGAGAAGACTCAAGTAGAAAAGTATTTTACTATTCCATCTCTTAAAATGGTTACCATTAACCGAAATGGCTTGTTAAGGTCTCCCATCTTGACATCCGCGGTTTTTTCAATTGTAGCCATGTTGAGTCTCCTTAAAATTGTTAGTGAAAACTTACAATATAACAAAAAAAATTTACAAGATTAAAACTGAAAATGAAATGAAGAAATAAGATCTCTTCAGGCTGAGACACGAATATCTCGCTCTCTTTAAGGAGATTCAAGCGCACTGCAACAAATGTTTTTCACCGTTCCAGCAATAATCCTCTTTGACTTGTCCCCTTCAAGATACAACAGCCTTCACAAATTATAACTCAACAACTCTAGACAAGAGTTGAGTTCAAAGCTCCACAAAAAAGAACACATCCCTTCAAATAATAAGAACTCTCTTTTAGACTAACTCTTTCACTCTATGTTTTCTCTTGTGTGTTGTGTGTTTTTAACCAAATGGAGACCACCACTATTTATACTACAAGAAATCTTCCTAAGCAACGAATAGGAAGATAATGGTGTAGCAAATAGTGAAGATACTGACCTTAGGAGTTACATATGTTACAAGGTATAATGGAGGAATTAAGATTGAAGTAATGGGTTGACAACCAATGCACCAACGTGCAAATGAAAGGGTTGGTGAACGGCCATCACTCAAACGTTCACAAGAATAACAATAAAGTCAAAAACTGACACAAGGATGTAATGCACCATAATGCACCATATAACATATTATGTAATGCCCACTTGTGTCACTTAAATACACTATGCAATTAACTGTCCACTAATGACATAGTAACAATACAAATAAAGCATTTTATTAATATTAAAAATGCTAAATTACTAACAATATGTAAAAAGGAACTAAATTGCTGTAAGCAACATATTCATTAGCATTCCTCAAGCCTTATATTCTTCAATCTTGAAGGGTAATTCATAAAACTCACCAACAAATCCTAAAAATATAGTTCAACAGAAACAGTAGTGCAAGTAAACTACCGCATAAAATGTGTAACTATTAAAGAGAAGGTAGCGAAAGTTTATACTGCGATTGGGATCGGGAGTGGGATAGCTTATATGATTTGGCCAAGTTCACCAACTCCAGCGCATCTTCAAGCTTGGAATGCTCTGCCAAGACATTGACTACCCTCTGAATTGTTGCATTACAAATAGCAACTTTTGAAGCAATAGCTTTCTTATACATTTCAAGCGCAAAATCAAGATTATCCTTGTACCAAGCAAAAGAAATGAGCATCTCAAATGTTGCATTATCCGGATAACGTCCATTTTCCACCATTTTCACATACCATCTTTTTGCCTCCTCCTAGTTCGTATCATCCACATACATTTTGATCATAATGTTATAACTGAAAGCTGGGATGATGTCTTTCTTCCCCATCTCCTCAAACAGTTCAATCGCCTCGTTAACCTGGTTATTCGCAATCAATTCTTGTAATCTAACGGTGTAAGTCCCAAGTCAACATCGATATTCTTGTTTTGCATCAATACCCACAAATCTTCAGCTTCAGAAAACTTTTTACTTTCATAATACGTATTTGAAATCATATTGAAAGTCACTTTATCAGGTATAATTCCGTGTTTTTCCATCTCATCCATTACACTGAGAGCAGAATCCAAAGAACCAGCTTTCCATAATGCCTTAATCAAAGTATTATAGGACACTACGTCAGGCTCTATATATAGCTCCTCAGGTAATTCACAAAACAAATAATACTGATTATATCGTACTTCTCTGCCCTTGAGTAGGCCTCTAAAAGGGCATTGAAAGAAAAGACTGTTCGTTGACATTTTAGGTTTGGCATTTCGTCGAACAATTCACGGGCATGTTCATGCAGTTTTGCTGTACCATATAAGAGTATGAGACGGCTGACAAAGAACTCATTGCTGATTTCCGGGTATTGTTTTTGGTGTTCAAAAATGTCTTCGGTAGCAGAAGAATTGAATTCAAGGCGGCGAATAGCGGCTGTATAGTTGGCGCAACGGTTTCGGAATTTAGGAGATTCGGATGATTTTTTGAAGTTGTCAACAATGCTTTGAACTTTATGTTTTTCAGAAAGTTTGGATGTTGGTTTGAAGGAAGTTGTTTGGGGCTGTTCAGTTTTCAGCTTTACACTGACTTTGCGTTTCCCGGTGAAGAGTCCGTGAAGTCGTCGATAAACGGAAGAAGAAGAAGAAGCCATGTGAAGCGGCGTTGAATTGGAGTTTCGTAACTCAGGTTAATCCAATTAGGAGTACAGGCCTGCTCCTTTTGAAAGCCCGTTTAGTACCCAACATGCACTTTGAATGTTTTAAATTATATTTCTACTATATAAAATATTTATAAGATAATAATATAAAATATGTAATATTTAGGTTAGTATTGAATATAAAGATAATATTAATATTTCTCCTCGTTTATGATATCATAGACTTTTTTTAAAACATATAAAATATATTTATTTATTTTGTATATGCATATATTAGAACAAAATATTCACCGTGGTAAAGTAAATGGAATAAGAGATAGTATGTTGAAATAACAATAGATTGTATTAGGTTGAAAATATTTTATATGTTTTAATTTTCTCTATCTTTTGTAGGAGTACTAATGTTCTATTCAAACTCTGATTTCGTCGAAACAAAGTTGACTTTTTTTATTTTATCATTATATTTGCTTATTATAACTTTGTAAACATTAATTAAATACTTATAAGACTTATGAAAAATGAAACATATAAAAGTTACGAATAATATTTATTATCAAGGTTACAAGTAAGATGAAGAGACATGAGTTATAAACAATTCAAATGTATAATTTTAATAGACATTAAATGTATTACTAATTATGTATTGATTTTATTTGTAAAATAAATAAATAAAAGTAAGGATGAAAATACAAAAAATGAACAGAGAAAATATAATAATTAGCGACTACATAAAAATTATTAATACATTTCAAAGCAAAAAGAACGGTTATAGATTGTTACATATGAAAAAAAATGACATCATGAAAATGATATTTTATTTTTCAATTACTTTTATATTTATAATAAAAAAGAAACTAATCATCATAAATTTTTTGTTGTTGTTAAAATGAAATATTTATATTATTTTTTTTCCATAACAAAGAGAAAGTACAATACTAAAGGATCAAATGATTAGCATTGACAATATAATACATTTAGCTAAATTATTTATATAAATCAAAATTTAAAAAACTCTAGCAAAAATAACTAAGTTGCTAATACAATTCAAAGTGAAAAAATAATCTCTAATTATGCTTCATTTTCCCCCCTTCTACCATTTTCCTTTGCAACGAGATCCGCTATCATGTTTTGATCCATAAACTCTTCAATATATGCAATCAACTGAATAAAAAAAATCATATATCAATTAAAAATAATAATGTCAAAAGAAAGAACGAAATATAAACTATATTTGTATATTATCTTTTCAATAGTACCAACAATACTAAATAATAATTATTTCTTGAAATCTAACAAATATTATAAGCAAACTATATTATATCTGTAAAACTAACTATTAGAAAGAGCAATTGCATACGAACAACACATTGTTAAGAATTACAGAGATTTTTTTAATCACACTTACTTGATAAATTAGATACAAAAATAAAAAATATATATTAAGAAAGCATGTCTAAGTACATAAAAATAAAAATAAAGACTTTATAATGAAATATTTCTTACGTTCATATATCTTTTTTTGTTACATATTAGTTAATTCACAAACAATTATGATGAGGAAGAGAAATTATAACTTTGTATGTGAATCTTCATGAAAATAAATATGAATTTATATAGACAAAAGAAAGGAAATGAAAAAATAAGGACTTGAGAATGATATATTTATTAACTTCATGTACTTTTTTTTGTTACATGTTAGTTTCATTCACAAACCAAATACAAATTTATATAGACAAAAATAGAGGAAATAAAAAATAAAAACTTGCAATGAAATATTTCATACCTTCATGTACTTCTTTTTTGTTACAAACCAAACCTATATGGTGAAAAGAGAAAGGATAATTGTGAATGAGAATCTTTATGAAACTAATATAAATTTATAGACAAAATAAAGGAATACCATAAGATATCATAAACTTACAGACTTAATTTGGAGGTTATGGACATAAAAATTATGAGAGTTATGAATATTATTAAAAGTAAAAATTAAAGAGGGAAAAGTCATGGATAGTAACTCCTAGTAAATAAATTAAAAAATAAAAACAAAAATACTTAAAATGTCAAAAAAAATTACTATGATTTCATGATTAGAAGTGAGATAAACAAATAGGAAAAAATATATAGAGTTTTTTTTTTATAAATGTAACTACGTTAATAAAAAATTTATTTGTATAAATAAAGTAATACATTTTTACAATAAAATAATTTATTTAAATTTTAAAAAGTCAAAAATAAATAAATTATGTTTCTCCTTTTATTATAAGTGAGATAAATAAATAAAAAAATTATGAAGAGTTTTTGTTATAAATAATCCTCCATTAATAAAATATTTATTTGTAATAAATTTAAGTAATTTTTTACGATATTGATAAGCTCAAATTTACTTCTCGAAAAGAAGTATAAGCGATCGTATCAAGTAAAGATCTCAACTATGAGGTTGGGATCGATCCCACGAGGAAAATGATTTAGACTTAACTTTAACATAGTATTACTTCTATTTAGTCAAGTCCTTTCCGAAAACAAGTTACAAACACGGGAGGTTTTAAGCAATAAATGTACTTAGCTATTTCTAAATAAACAAGTGACAGGTTTAAAGATTTGATTTTTATCAAGTAATGAGAGTAAGGGGTTAAGTGTTCCCCACAGGTTCATAACGTGGTAATTCTAGCTATAACAATCCTTTCATAGTATCTTGCATGCAAAGTGGTAAGTTATTTATCCCTAATTCCTTGGTCCGGCAACTAGAAAATTTTACTCCGCACCTTGATCCGGCTACGTGTGTATGTTTTACTAAACCTTACCTTTACCTCATATTAAGCATGATAATCGATGTATGGCTTAGTTATTACTTCGCACCAATCGACACTAGCCTATTAGATACTATATACTAAATCTACGTTGATAATTCTTTTCTTATTATCTACCTCCTTAGTCTGGCAAGTAGAAACAAGGAGAGTTCTAACGCCTGCACTCCTTAAAAAGACTTCTAAACGAAAGAATTATCAATACATACAAGACATTATTCTAGGATTATTATTTTAGCTAATTTTTACCTTGTTAATTGCCCATGGTCCCCAAAATCACAAGTTCACAACTAGAACAATGAAATATGAAAAATATCCAAGAGTCTAACCCCAAAAATGAGGTTTTTACAAGTATTTATAATAATAGAGTCCTAACAAAAAAGGGAAATCTATTTAAGTAAAATCTTGACAAAAAACGTGTCTGAGTCGACGACTGGACCGACGGACCGTCAAGGCCCTTCGTCGTTCCATACTTAACTTCTTTTTATGTTGTTTTCTTCACCAACTTTCTGTTACCATCGATGTACATGGATGACGGTCCGTTGCGTGCACAACGGTCCGTCGATGGCTTCCGTTCTCCATACTTAGAATCTTTTGAAGATGGGTACTGGGGCTACATTCTGTTAACATTGACGGATGTGCAGGACGGTCCGTCGAGAGCCTCCTTAGCCCCACACTTAGTCAGAATTCCCCAAATTCCTTTAGCAGCCTTTTTCTTCGTACGACGGTGGCCACCTACGGACCGTCGAGGTCACGACGGACCGTCGATGGCTCCATAGGTCGTCACTTCTGCAATTTTCAGCACAATTATCCCACGTTCTCCTTCTGGACAGATTTCCTGCAAACAAAACGAAAACTACATTAAAACCAATACAAAAGAGCCTTAGACACACACTAAAATTAAGGAAAAAGCATTAAAAGTACCATAAAACCACGGTACATCAACACTCTCAACTTAAATTCGTTGTTTGTCCTCAAGCGACGCACTATGACTCACCACAAAATCTTTGTACAAGAGTATCCTTATTTTAGCCTTTTGCAATCATCTGGCTATCAATCCTAATTATTTTCATTATGTTTATGCATGCTATCACTATTAGACTTGCTCATGCAGATCAGACCATAACACAGACTCACCATATACCGACACCTATCCTCTTTGATCTCTCCCAAGGTACTAATTTTCCGGTATTGCAACTAGTGTCCTCACTTCAAAACAAGATCCTCATTTTTCACACAGTGATTTTAGTTTGAGTATAAAGATTATTTTTCAACACTCACTCTCAGAACAACTTCACACCTCATTTATACATATTGCGATAGGCTTGTCCTTATTTTCACTGCTTCAAGTTCACCATAATAGACTCATGGGATCACGATAGGACTTTCTTAGCTTGTAACTTAAGCTCAGGGTAAGGTAGGGTACATTTGGATGTATTTTAGTTACTTATTGACCTCCTTGACATAACGGCTAAGCGTCTTACCTTTTTATCATTTTATTCCGCCCTATTACTTAATTTTCTTGTATTCTTTGACCTTTCTATTCTCCTTTCTTTCTTCTTTTGTGTAAGTGACTATTTTCTTTTCTTGCTTGTATTTTCACATTTTCAAATATATTTTTTTTATTTCACTTTTCTTTCAACTTTTCTTGAGTCACTTTTCTTTTGTTCTTTCTCTCTCTTTGTTATTTTAACCCCACTTTCCGGAGCATGCCTCATAATAGCCACCCTCAACTCATGGCTTTGCCATGAGTCAAGGTACACAATAACCAAAGTTGGTTCAGGGTCACGACAAGGTTGTTTTCTACATTAGCCACCCTCAACTTATGCTTTTGGCATAACTTGAGGTGCACATGTCCAAGGAGGGACTAGAGATAAAACATTGTTCCCAGAAAAGATCAGTTGGAGTGAAAAAGAAAGGTCTATTTTAAGCTCAAATCATTTGGATCAAGAAGGGATGAATTTCATTCGGTTTTCTGTTATTTAGGCTAATGATTGACTGTGACAACCCCCTCGGGATCCACATATTCAGGTATTGTCTCTGCCATGGGCGGCCATTCGCTCTTTTAATCCCCTCTTATTGGCATGCAGCCTCAAGGGAGAATCGAACCCGTGACATATGGCTCCTTTACATCCCTCCCAAGGAGATCTCCTCTTAGCCTCTGCAACTCTAGAACTAGATGCCCCACCAGCCAACTCTATAGCCCTCAACTGGCGGGCCTCCTCATCAATAAGCGAGGCTCTCCTCGCAGCCTCCAACTCATGGCGCTCCTTCTTCCGAGACCGGGACTCATTCTCATCTCTAATATGGTGCCTCTTGGCACGCTCTCGTGGTGGAGGTGGTGGCACATCATTGGTGGAGAACAGGGCAGCCAACATCGTGTCCTCAGCAGGCTCTGCCGAAGGAGCCTCAGACTCAGGCACTCGAGCCTCCAGTATAGTGTCCAAGTCGGCTCTCAGACTCTCCACAGAATCCTGGAGAGTCGTCACATCCACTGTAGGGGCTGGCCGAGCGAGACCCCGCAGCTCAAATGCATCCTAACGCTGGTGGACCTCCATGATCTTCCGCTCAGTGTGCTGGGCCATATTCCTCTCTATGTGCTCTTCTGCCTCAGCAATGGACCTCTGCATCCAAGGCTGGATATGATGCAGAAGTGTGGACATTTAGGCCTCTAGTTTCTGGACCCTAGCTAGTGGGACTAGTGTAGCAGATGGAATGGAGCTGGAGGAGCTCGGAGCGGTGCTACCACCAGGAATAGACTCAACCAGAGTGGTGTCGGTAGGCTCAGATGTAGACCAATTATCCCCTTGGGACTGCTCTACCATGGCTTCCAGGTTTTAACCTAGCGACTGCACCTCTATATGGGGCCCTCTGTTGGGATCCAACTCATTGGCCTCATCCCGGATGAGACCGATATCAACTTGGCCAAGCAGGGTCTTGATCACATCAATGTGCCACACGGGTACTCCTGCTAAACAGCACAATGCAAAAAGCATGAACGGGAATGGATAAGTAGTACTGGCCTTAAAGTTCCTCTCGTGCATCACTGCCTGTAATAGCCATGCGAAGTCCACCTCGAACCCCACAATCATGGCAGCCATCAGCACTGCATGATCCTAGGTTACAATATTATTAGCAGCAGTGAAGGAAAGGCAGTGTCGGACCAATAGCCATAGGAACTTGGCTGTGAAGGTGAGGTTGGCCTTCTTGATACTCCCCTTGGGCTCCCGCACCCAATCGGCAGCCTTACCATCTACGGAGAGGTACTGTGCAATCCACCGCTTGGTGGTCTCTCTCACCTCTGGCTCACTCTGGAACTGGCTATCTTTAATCAACTTCCATCAATAGTTGAACTCAGCGGTGAGAGGTGTCTCGGTAGCATCAACATCCGCGCCATAGAGAAACCTGCGGATAGCCGGCAAGGAAATGTCAACCCGCTTGCAGCGAACTCGGACGTAATCTAAAGGAGCATGTTTAGTGGGGGCTGCCCGCCTGTCTAGCTGAGATCGGAGAGTCACCACATAGGAGGCGTAGAACTCTCGAACCATCTCCTCACCGTAGTGGCCTACATCCCGAGACGTCCACTCCAGTCGATGCCTGGTGAATATTTCTTGAATAGCCGTCATGGTGGGGAGACTCCCGTAAGAACCCGCCGCTCTAGTGTTAGGGCCCGAGCCATGAACCCCTTGTCATTCGGTAGCTTGACGTCAGTGTGTACTTGATATTACCCCTCAACACAACACCGGTTGGGCTGATCAGCAATCGGGGCGGAGACGCCAGTCTGGGGTACGGGAGTAGAGTCAGCACTATCAGCCTCATCATACGAGGCAGACTGGGATGCGGTGGCGGGAGTAGAGGCCTCCTCAGACCCGGAGACCTCTTTAGAACTGGACACTTCCTCAGAACTAGAAGTATCCTCGGAGCCAAATGCTCCCTCAGACTAGGCAGCAGACCCAGAAGGTTTGCCGGTCAGTATGCGCTCCTCTTCAGACTAGGAGGCAGTGACTCCTCCGCGCACCACCTTTGTGGGTGTGGCTCTGGTGGTGCATGCAGCAGGGGTGGGAGTGAGAGTGCCTGGTTGCACGTACTCCGGGTCACGCTCATTGTCTCAGCCTATGACAATCTGGATGGACGGGGCGACGGACTTGGAACGCCCTCATGAGTAGACGCGGTCTTGTTTTGGTGCCATTAGTACGTGCAAAGAAAAGCAATCAGCACCAGTACATGCAACAGAATAAAGCAACAAAGTAGAAACAGAAATGGAATGGAAGTGCAGTAGTTGCAGCACTGCATGATGGACCCATAGATGGTCCATCATGGGGGTCCGTCGAGGAACACTTAGTGAAATTTTTGTATATCATCAGAAGCAAAGGTTCTGATAGTGGCAATGATTGTGCAAGACGAACCGTCACAGTCAAGACGTGTATCATAGGGGTCCGTCGAGGGACACTTAAACTAAAATTTGAAAACATCAGAAAAAAGGTTCTGACAGTGTCGACGCTTGTGCAGGACAAACCTTCGCAGGCACGACGGTCCGTTGAGGGACACTTAGACTAGAATTTTTAAACATCAGAAACAAAGGTTTTGACAGTGTGGACGGTTGTGCAGGACGAATAGTCGAAGGCACGACGGTCCGTCATAGGGGTCCGTCGAGAGACACTTAGCCTAAGAATGAGAAGTGGGGAGTGACGGACCCCTACGACGGTTCGTCGAGGGCATGATGGTCCATCGACGGGGTCTCGTACTGTCCTTTAAGGATAGAATTTTTTTATTTTATTTTAGACAAATTAGTTCCCCTAACTTACTAATGCAGAGTATCCTTAACAACCCAAGATTCCCAAACAACTACCCAACATCCCATCATCCCTAGGGCAAGAATTTTTTTGAGTTTTAGCATTCAATTTTCAACAGCCTATCAACCCTAGCTCAGAAACAGAATCTGGAAACACACGCCATTTTTTTAACAAACCACCCCTATTCCTTTTCAATATCAGTGTTCTACGAGAAATTAGGACTACGGAGGTGAGTTCTCATGCAATAAGGGTTCAAAATTGGAGACCCACACAGTAAGAAAACAAGTTTAATCAGAAAACAAAAAATTAACGATAGTTAATTCACGGATCATAAAAGTATATTTGATAACTGGAGTAGAGGAAGAAGAATTAAGACAATTTTAGTTGAACAACAACACAAACACCACAAACACCGACTGGCAATGGATTGAAGAAACTGGGAGAATTGGGAGAGAAAGGGACTGTGGGAAATCAGAAGATGGAGAGGGAATGGGAGTTAATGGTGATGAAGTGGGGAGAAATGGTAGGAAATGAAGAGAGAAATGGTTATGAGGGGTTATGTGAAGAGGTGGGAACTTTAAAAGTGTAAAACTTTTAATATTCAGCCGGACGGGTCGGGTCGGGTCGGGTCGGTGGGTAAAGACGCGACGATTCTCCGTCGACGGACTGTAACAGGTTCAATGGTACGTCATGGGGGTTCGTCGAGGGTTCTATAACTTGGAAGATTTGAAAGACATACCTGGGAATGACGGATCCCACCGACGGTCCGTCGATGACATGACGGTCCATCGATGGTTCCATCGATGGGTTTAGCAGACCAATTCTCTGCAGATTTCTGGTGATTTGATACCTGCACATTTAACACCCATTAAGCTAACTTTTTTTGTATTTTCTGGACACTTTTTGGACACGGAACCTAATGTATGCTCTAGCCAAAACTACTAAAGAAAAAGAAAAGAGCAGTCAGACAGAACATTAAATAAATAAAAGCAAAAATAATGCAACTATGCCTGGAAAATCATGAAAAACCTATAGTTGGATAGAGGATACATATTGGGTTGCCTCCCAATCATCGCTTGATTCAACATCGTGACACGACGGAGGACTCTTGATTATTTAAAATTCATCAAGATGGTATGCCTCGATCACTTCCTTCGCCGTTTCAGCATGCCCTAATAGATTTCTATTCGCTGCCTATTCACCTTGAACCTCACACCCTCCTTGTTCTTCAACTCAACCGCATCATGAGGAAATAGTTGAGTGAGCAAATAGGGACCAGTCCATTTGGACTTGAGTTTTCCCGAAAACAAACGCAACCTAGAATTGAACAAAAACACTAAATCCCCAACAAAAAAATTGCGCTTCTCAATCTTTTGGTCATGTTACTTCTTCATCTTTTCTTTGTAGAGGCCTGAACTTTCATATGCCTTCAAACGAAATTCATCAAACACATTCAACCCGTTTAACCTCTGTTCTACAGCCTTATTCCAATCCATTTTCAACTTCTTCATTGCCCACATGGGCTTATGCTCTAATATCAACCGGTAAGTGACAAGCTTTCCCATATAAAAGTTGGTATGGGGACATACCTATGGGAGTCTTGTATACTTTCCGGTAGGCCCAAAGAGCATCATCAAGCCTGCTTGACCAATCCTTTCTACTAGCATTCACCGTTTTTGCCAAAATTTGCTTAATCTCCTTGTTTGACACCTCAACTTGCTCACTAGTTTGAGGATGGTAAGGAGTGGACACATTATGGCGAACCCCATATTTTTTCAAGAATCCATTAAACAAATTGTTGCAAAAGTGGGATCCCCCATCACTGATAATAGCCCTTGGGGTGCCAAATCTAAAAAATATGTTCTTTTTCAAGAACGCGGTGACTTTTTTCCCTTCATTATTCGCAAGTGCGATAGATTCCACCCATTTATACACATAATCAACTACCATAAGAATGTACTTCATCCCATGAGAACTCACAAAAGGGCCCATAAAATCAATGCCCCACATATTAAACAACTCAATCACAAGAATGGGATTTAGAAGGATCTCTTGCTTTCGCGAAATGCTTCCATCTCTTTGGCATCTATCACATGCCTTGGTGAACTCATGAGCATCTTGGTGGATGGTTGGCCAATAGTAGCCACATTGCAAGATCTTGTGAGCAGTCCAAATATCACTATGATGCCCACCTACAGGCGAAGAATAACATGCCTCCAAAACACTTAACATCTCAACTTCCGGCACACAACGCCGAATAAGCCCATCAACACAACTCCTATATAAGTATGGCTCATCCCAAAAGATTTTTTTCACATCATGCATGAACTTTTTCCTTTGATGAAAGGACAAGTCCGGTGGGACGATATCACTAGCCAGATAATTCGTGAAATCTGCAAACCATGGAATCAAGTCTTGGGAGGCGACCAATACATGATCATCAGGGAAAGTATCATCAATCTCAGCCTTTTCACCCAACTCTCTCATTGCTTCATCTTCTAATCGGGACAAGTGATCAACAACTTGATTTTCGGTCCCTTTTCTATCTTTTACCTCAAAGTCGAATTCTTGCAATAGTAATACCCAACAAATCAACCTTGGTTTCGCATCCTTTGCCATCAAATATCTCAAACCAGAATGATCAGTATGCACTATAACTCTAGTGCCAAGCAAATAGGAGCAAAGTTTCTCGAAAGCAAAGGCTATAATAAGGAGCTCTTATTCATTCACGGTGTAGTTCTTTTAGGGTGCATTAAGTGCTTTACTAGCATAGTAAATGGAAAGAAGGTTTTTGTCCCTTATTTGTCCCAATACCACACCAAGAGCAACCCCACTCGCATCACACATCACCTCAAAAGGCTTGCTCCAATCCGGAGAAATGATGATAGGTTGATATACCGTGGTTTCACGGTATTATTAATACTTTTTCCTTAAGTTTAGCGTGTCCAAAAGCCTTTTTGTGCTAATTTTTATATAAGTTTCTCCTTATTTGCAGGAAATCTGTCTAAAGATGAATGCAGAGGTTTTTGAGCGAAGAAATGCAGAAGAGACCACCTACGGAGCTTGTGACGGTCCGTCATGCTTGTGACGGTCCGTAGGTGGCAGCGTAGTGCAGCTGCTGAAGGAAGATGGGGAAGTCTGACCAAGTGTGGGGTTACGGAAAGCGTGACGGACCGTTGTAGCCATGACGGTCCATCCTGCAGGTTCGTCATGAATATCAGAGAAGTAGCCCAGTACCCATATTCCAAGAGTTCAAGTGTTTTGGAACTGAGACCCTCGACGGACCGTTGTGCTCGTAACGATCCGTCATACCTGCCGTCGAGGGTAATGAAGAGAGCAGCATAAGAAATTTCATCAAGTATGGGACGACGGAGTCCATGATGGTCCGTCGTGACCACGACGATCTGTCGCAATATCCGTCGATGCAGCCGCGTTTTTGACAGATTTCCAGCAAATAGAGTCCTTATTTAATTAGGTTTTTATTTTCTATAAATAGTTCGAAAAACCTCATTTTTGAGGTTAGACTCTGGATTATTAGATTAGACTCTGGATTATTTGGTTAGGCCCTTGATTATTGTTAGATTCTTGATTATTTTGAGATTCGTTGAATTGATTATTGGTGATTTTTGTTGATTAATCAAGCGAACTTTCGGATTTTACTCTTTCTCATTGAAGTAAGTACATGAATTCTTATACCATATATTTGAATATTGTGATTATGACTATGGGTAACTAAACTCCATAACTAGGGTTGTGGGAACCATAGGCAAATAATGAGGTAAAACCTAACTAAAATAACAATTCTAGAATAGTGTCTTGCATGTATTGATAATTCTTTCGCATAGAAGTCTTTTTAACGGATGGCCAACGTTAGAACTCGCCTTAATGCTACTTGCCGGACCAAGGAGGTAGATAATAGGAAAAGAATTATCAACATAGATTTAGTGTATACTATCTAATAGACTAGTATTGATTGGTACGAGGTAATAACTTAGTCAAATATCGAATACGATGCTTAATATGAGGTAAAAATAAGGGTTAGGATAGCAACACACGTAGCCGGACCAAGGTGCGGAGTGAGATTTTCTAGATGCCGGACCAAGGATTTAGAAATACATAACTTATCACTTTGCATGCAAGATACTAGGAAAGAATTGTTATAGTTAGAATTATCAAGTTATGAACCTGTGGGGAACACGTAAACCCTAGTTACTTTGATTAAGTGATTAAACTCCAACATTCGAAGTTGTTAGTTGTCTCCTTTTATTTCGCTAGTTATAAACATTTATTTAGGAATAGAAACCCCCCTTTTTATCATTTTATGCTTTCTAAGGAAGTAATTGACTGAACAATAGTAATAATAGATTGAAGTTAAGTCTAAACTATTTTCCTCGTAGGAACGATCCCGACCTCACTAGTTGGGTTATTTACTTGACACGACCGCTTTACTTCTTATTTGAGAAGTAAGTTTGAGCGTATCAAATTTTGGCGTCGTTGCCGGGGAAAGTAGCTTTTAGATTATTTTAAACTTATTACTATAGTTATTTTCTTGATTTTACTTTGTTTTATTGTTTTTGATTCGTGCAGAACCACCCTCCTTGTATGCCAAATACACGGAGAGGAAAGAACCCTTGTTTCGCTACGATCACGAATTAGAGCGTACACTACGCAACATGAATAGAAACTTGGGAATTAATGATGATGATCCAAACCAGAACATGTCAGCTCCGGTTGATGTTCATGGTCAGTTGTTACCTGATGCTCCGGGTGAACACCAATAGAGGGGACAAAATCCCGCTCCACGGCCCCAAGCATACTACAGAGGCTATGACAACATAGCAGACTCCGATGGGCCACTTGTATTGCCTCCTCGACCACCAGGCCACACCTTCGTGGTAACTAGTAGCCTGATGCAAATGCTCACTCCCAGAGGTTTGTTTTCAGGGCTACCTTCTGAGGATCCACATGCCCATATAGCTAAGGTAAGGGCAGTGTGTAAAAGTTGTGTGGGGAGGCCTGATTTGGATCTAGATGTAATAGGGCTCAGAGTGTTTCCTCTCTCACTGACGGGAGAGGCTGCTATGTGGTTCACTGAGCTCCCATACAACTCAATCTTCACTTGGAACCAACTAAGGGATGTCTTCTTAGCACGCTACTATCCGGTCTCCAAGAAACTAAACCACAAAGACAGAGTGAATAACTTTGTGGCACTACCAGGAGAGTCAGTTAGTAGTTCTTGGGATAGATTCACCTCATTCTTGAGAAGTGTTCCAAATCACCGTATAGATGATGAGTCACTGAAAGAATACTTCTATCGGGGACAGGATGATAACAACAAAGCGGTATTGGACACTATAGCAGGTGGATCTTATGGAGAATGTCCTTATGCTGAGATTGCTGAAAAATTAGAAAAAATCTCCCGGAATAACAAAGCTTGGAGTACTAGGAAGTCTGATACAGGGAGAAACACCTTCGCAGTGCAGTCCACTCACAACCCAGCCACAGATGAAATTCGCGAAGAAATGGCTCAGATGAGAACTGAGCTTGGGTTGGTACTAAAACATGTCACTGGGGGTGCAGAAAAGATTAATGCAGTCAACTACTTGGCTAAACCACCACCCCCTAACGATGAATGCTATTATGCGGAGGACACTTATGCAGTAAATGAGCAGATGGGGGGTTTCCGACCAAGCGCCCAAGGCTCAAATCAGGATAATTGGCGCCAAGGTCAAGGGAACCAAGGTCGGAACTATGGTAACTACAACCGTGAGGGTCATTATGTCCGAGATGGAAACTACAACCGCGACAACAACTTTAACAGGGGTAACTATGCTAATAGAAACGACAGGAATGGGCCCTATGTCCCTCCTCAAAATCGTAAAGTTACTCCTAGGGATGGTGGAGATAGTATGGCGCGAGTTGAGGATATGTTGCACAAAATGATGAGGAGGTTCGATGCTAGTGATGAGCACATTAAAGAGTTAAGGGGTGATTTAGCTAGTATTGGGCAAAAAGTTGATACACATGCAATTTCGATTAAACAGATCGAATTGCAAATGGCCCAATTATCTGCGACAGTGAACACACGGCAACCGGGCACTCTTCCTAGCAACACTGTCCAAAATCCGAAAAATGATGCACACTGTATGGCAATCACTACTCGGGGTGGTAAGCAAACCATTGACCCACCTATGCCGTCTAATGAGGAAAAGGTGAGAAAGGATGATGATAAGGTGGTAAAGGGTAGTGGTGAAGCAGAAGAGAGCACTGGAAAAGATGCAGAAGTCCCTATGAAGGTAATTCCCATGCCTAGACCACCACCACCCTTCCCTCAGAGATTAGTGAAAAAGACCGAGGATGGTAAATATCGGCGTTTTATAACAATGCTGAAGCAGCTTTCTATCAATGTCCCTTTGGTAGAAGCTCTAGAACAAATGCCCGGTTATGCCAAGTTTATGAAAGATCTGGTTACAAAGAAAAGATCGGTCACTTTCGAGGATGATGATAGACTGCATCATTGTAGTGCTATTGCTACAAGATCTCTCGTACAAAAGAAAGAAGATCCGGGTGCGTTCACTATTCCTTGTACAGTCGGGTCATTACATTTTGCGAAAGCATTATGTGATCTGGGGGCAAGCATAAATCTCATGCCCCTCTCGATTTACAAGAAGTTGGGTTTGGGTGACCCAAAACCCACTGCGATGCGGCTACTGATGGCTGATCGAACAGTGAAAAGGTCTATAGGGATACTCCTTGATGTGCTAGTAAAAGTGGAGTCATTCATATTTCCGGCAGATTTTGTTATTCTTGATTGTGAAGTTAATTTTGAAGTGCCTATTATTCTTAGGAGGCCATTCCTTGCTACAGGTAGAGCCTTAGTTGATATGGAAAAGGGGCAGATGAAATTTCGGTTGAACAATGAAGAAGCGACCTTCAACATTTGTAGGACCATGAGGCAGAGTGGTGAGCTCCAATGGGTATCCGCCATATCCCACAAAGAAAAGATGAAGAAGGAGAATGAACAAAAAAGTGCAAAACAAGAGTTTATGGTTGGGGATTTGGTGCTTTTAGATAGTTCTGTGTTGCCTTGTCTTCCGGGCAAGCTCAAGTCCAAACAGACTGGCCCTTACTTGATTAACCAAGTATTCCCTTATGGAGCAGTTGAGTTAAAAACCAAGGAGGGAGTGCGGTTTAAGGTGAATAGAGAACGAATAAAACTCTATTTTGGGCATACTGCATCGATGAATGAAATGATAGAGGCATACCGTCTTGATGAAGGCTGAGTAATCAAGTGTCCTCAGTCGTGCCGCGACGTTAAATCAGGCGCTTGTTGGGAGGCAACCCAATACTTATAATTTTTTTTATATAGTAATGGTAGCATTTTCTACTAATGGTTTTTTAATTTGCAGGCACATCACTAGGAAATTCTGCAGAGAATTACTCTGCAGCAGTCACTGACGGATACAGCGACGGACCGTTTCAACTGTGACGGACCGTCGCATGAATCCGTCGTGCCAGGTACGTCTTTCTGTTATTTTCAAACTAGGGCACACGCGATGGAACCAACGACGGATCGTCACATATGAGACGGACCGTCGTCGTGGAATCGTCGCGACATTAATGAGGCATACCCGACCTGACCCGGCTGGGGGTTTTTAAAAAAAATTTCAACATTTAAAACCCCCAATCCTTCATTTCACCCCATTCCTTCACTCTTCCTCCTATTTCCCTCCCTTTTCAACTTCCAAAATCATCTCTCTCTTCAACCGATCATTTTCCCCAAATTTTCCAAAATCCTAAAAGTCCTCATCTACTAGTCGGAGAGCTGCTGCTGTGGGTGTCTACTTGATCACCAAGTACCTTTCCCTCTTGTTTTTCTCAAATTCTCAGGTATCTGTCTCTAATTTCTACTCATTTATATTGCGTTTTTGTTTATCAATTAGTAGTAGTCGAATTCTTCTTGATACGTTCATTCTTTAATAAATTTTGTCTGACCTAGGTTAAAAAAAAAATTCCCGAAATTCCCGTGTTAAAACCCTAGAAATAAGTGCCTTAGCATTGCTAGTTTACTAGGTATTTGGGTTAGACAAATGTAGGTCAAAACACTACCAATTCGATTTGGGTCATAGGGGAAGAATGGGGCATCTCCAGTTCTGTCACTGAGTTACAGAACGAGACCTCGATGACGGACCGTCGTATTCATGACGGACCGTCATTGGGTCCGTTCCAACAGCCCTAACACTCTACTGTCCAATTTTTCTCCAAGTGTCCACCAATGGCCACATGCGACGGACCGTTGTTCACGCGATGGTCCGTCCTACACAACCGTTCTGGTTGTCAGAGAACTATTCCTAAGGGTCTCTCACTTTTTCTAAGTGTCCTTCAACGGACACATGCGACAGACCGTCATACCTACGACGGTCTGTCCTGCATGACCGTCATGACGGTCAGAGACCCCTCTCCTAGGGTCTCCATATTTCTTTTAAGTGTCCTTTGACGGACACCTACGACGGACCGTCGTACCTGTGACGGTCCATCCTGCATGACCGTTTCGATAGTCAGAGACCCCTCTTCTAGGGTCTCCATATTTCTTTTAAGTGTCCTCTGACGGACACCTACAACGGACCGTCGTACCTGTGACGGTCCGTCCTGCATGACCGTTTCGATGGTCAGAGACCCCTCTCCTAAGGGTCTCCATATTTTTTTCAAGTGTCCTCTGACGGACACCTACGATGGAACGTCGTAACTGTGACGGTCCGTCCTGCACATACCGTTATACTTGTCAGAGACTCTCCTTCAGGGTTCTCCATATAAACATAGTCTAAGTAAAACACGACGGACCCCATGACGGTCCATCGTACTCACAACGAACCGTCACCTGGTCCGTTGTGTTTCACTGTTACTATAGCAATGTCATTTTATTTTAATTTTTTTTATTTATTTTGTGTGGTTTTGCTTGTCTTGTTTGCTCCTTCTAGTACTAATATTAATCCTTTACAGGTACTATCTACTATGGCACCAAAACAAGATCGAGTCTATGCACGCGGGCGATCGAAGTCTGTCGCCCCGTCTGCCCGCCTAGTCATTGGCTCTGATGATGAGCGTGACCCCGAGTACGTGCCCCCAGACACTTCCACCCCATCCCGTGCTGCACGTGCTGCCAGAGCCACACCTAAAAAGGTGGCGTCCAGCGTAGTCACTGCCTCCCAGTCTGATAAGGAGCTCACACTGACCGGCACACCTTCTGGGTCAGCCACTAATGAAGAAAAAGCGTCTGGCTCCTTAGAAGTTTCGTGGTCGGAGGAAGCCTCCGGATCTGCTGAGGTTCCCGCACCCGCCACCGCTGTAGCGTCGGCCTTGTTTGATGAGGCTGACAGTTCGGAATCCACACCCGGTTCACCTGCTCGTGCTCTCACCCCGGTTACTGACCAGCCCAACCGGTGGTGTGTCGACGGGCAGTTTCAAGTTTATTCCGATGCAAAGTTCCTGAATGACAAAGGAGTTATGACTCGGACACTTACATAGGAGCGGTGGGTACTTACGGGAAGTCTCCCGACGATGCCTGTGATCCACAATCTCTTCACCAGAAATCGACTGGAGTGATCAGCACGTCCGTTGGGACGTTATAGTGAAGAGCTGGTCCGAGAGTTCTACGCATCCTATGTAGCGACTCTCCGATCGCAGATTGATAGGCGGGCTGCCCCCGCCAAACAGGCCCCACTGGAGCAGGTCCGAGTACGTTGCGTTCCGGTTGATATCTCCCTGCCTGCTATCCGCCGGTTTGTATACGGTGAGAATGTTGATGCTAATCGGACCCCTCTCACTGTCGAGTTTGACTACCGATGGCAGATTGTCAAAGATGGCCAATTTCTGCGTGAACCATCGCTGAGAGAGACCACCAAGAGGTGGATGTCCCTGCACTTGTTCGTTGATGGAGAGGGTGCCGACTGGGTGACTGAGCCGAAGGGGGCCATCAAGAAGGCCAACCTGACTTTCACGGCAAAGTTTTTGTGGTTGATTGTCCGCCACTGCCTTTCCCCCACAGCCGCTGATAATATCGTCACATGGGATCGAGCAGTACTGTGGCCGCAATGATAGCCAGGTTAGAGGTGGATTTTGCGTGGCTTCTACAGGCGGTCATGAACGAGAGGGCTTTTAAGGTCACAACTACTTACCCTTTCCCATGCATGATATTTTCTCTATGCAGATCCGCAGGTGTGCCTATATGGCACATTGATCAGCTCAAGACCCCTCTGGGCACTGTTGATATCGGCCTCATCAGAGATGAGGCCAATGAGTTGGCTCCACGCAGAGGGACCCGTCCAGAGCTGCCTCCACTTGGTGACAATCTGGCTGATACGGTAGCACAGGCCCGCACGGCTACGCAGGCGGCTTCCACTGACACTACCCCGGTCGAGTCTATCCGGGGTAGTAGCACCGCCCCGAGCTCCTCTCGCTCAGCCCTTTTACCCGCTCTGGTCCCGCTTGCTAGGGTCCAGAAATTAGAGGCGCAAATGGCTACACTTCTGCATCATATCCAGCCTTGGATGCAGAGGTCTATTACCGAGGCAGAAGAGCGCTTGGAGCGGATAATGGTCCAGCACACAGAGCGGAAGATCGCTGAGGTTCATCAGCGCTAGGACGCCTTTGAGTTGCGAGTGCTAGCCCGTCCATCCCCTCCGGTGGATGTGTCGACCCTTCAGGCTGCGGTCGACAGTCTTCGCGCAGATATTGATATGATCTAAGAGGCTAGGGTGCCTGAGTCTGAGGCCCCTTCTGTAGAACCTGCTGAAGACACAGTGATGGCGGCCCTATTCGCCACTTCAGAGATTCCACCACCTCCCCCTCGAGAGCATGCCAAGAGGCGTAGGGGTCGAGA
>NC_028647.1:54575493-54581497 GCF_001406875.1 Solanum pennellii | reverse complement strand
ATTTTCTAGATGCCGGACCAAGGATTTAGAAATACATAACTTATCACTTTGCATGCAAGATACTAGGAAAGAATTGTTATAGTTAGACTTATCAAGTTATGAACCAGTGGGGAACACGTAAACCCTAGTTGCTTTGATTAAGTGATTAAACTCCAACATTCGAAGCTGTTAGTTGTCTCCTTTTATTTCGCTAGTTATAAACATTTATTTAGGAATAGAAACCCCCCTTTTTATCATTTTATGCTTTCTAAGGAAGTAATTGACTGAACAATAGTAATAATAGATTGAAGTTAAGTCTAAACTATTTTAATCGTGGGAACGATCCCGACCTCACTAGTTGGGTCATTTACTTGACACGACCGCTTTACTTCTTATTTGAGAAGTAAGTTTGAGCGTATCAAAGCAGACACAAACTTTTCCTTCAACTCACCATATGCCTTAAGACAGGATTCATCAAAATGAAACTTACACTCTTTCTCAAGAAACTTGCACAAAGGATGTGCAATCTTTGAAAAATCCTTGATGAACCTCCGGTAAAAGCCTGCATGCCCAAGAAAACTTCTCACACCTTTTACAGAGATAGGTGGAGAAATTCGCTCTATCACCTCAACTTTAGCTCATCAACCTCTATACCCTTCTCTGACATGCAATGACCCAATACAATACCTTCTTTCACCATGAAGTGACACTTTTCCAATTTAGCACAAGGTTGCAATCTTTGCACCTCTTAAAAATCTCGGACAAATGACTCAAACACCGCTTTAAGGAGTCACCAGCCACTGAAAAATCATCCATAAACACCTCAATAGTGTCCTCCACCATATCGGAGAATATTGACATCATACATCTCTGAAATGTGGCTGGTGCATTACGTAACCCAAACGACATTCTCTTGAATGCGAATGTCCCATAAGGACAAGTAAAGGTGGTTTTCGCTTTATCTTCTGGTGCAATAGAAATCTTATTATAGCCCGAATAGCCATCAAGAATACAGTACCACCCCTTTCCTGCAAGTCTATCCAACATCTGATCCATGAAGGGCATAGGAAAATGGTTCTTCTTGGTCCATGCATTTAATTTTTGGTAATCCATACATACCCTCCATCCAGTCGCCGGCCTCATCGGAACAAGCTCATTTTTCTCATTAGAGATCACAGTCATTCCCCCTTTCTTAGGTACACACTGAACAGGGCATACCCAACTACTATCGGCGATTGGATATATCACTCCAGCATCCAACCACTTAATGATTTCCTTCTTCACCACCTTTTGCATAGGTGGATTTAAACATCTTTGGTGCTCAATACTTGGCTTATGATCGGGCATGAGTTGGATTTTATGTGAACAAATCCTGGGAGGGATCCCAATAATGTCCGCAATAGTCCACCCAATAGCTTTTTTGAACCTTTTTAACACCTCCACCAAACTCTCAACTTGATGCACATTCAAATCTGATGCAATAATTACCGACAAAGTGTCACTTTTCCCAACAATACATACCTCAGATGAGGTGGTAGAGCCTAAAGTTCTACTTTTGGTGCCTCCTCTATAGATGGTTTCGCGGGTGGAGACTCGCGATGCTTCATATCTAACTCCAACTTCTTCGGTTTAAACCGAACATCACCTCGATCAAGAGCCGTGACCAATGATCCATACTCTTCAATGCAATCACTATCAAAATTTATGATCACTGCCGCTTCTACTTCTACACCCAGACGCTCTTCTATTTGTACCTCAGATGACTTTCCAACCCTGTAATATATGACAGATACCAATTGGGTCTCACCATTCTTCCTCATGGACCTACAAATGTTGAAAGTCACTTCTTCATTGTTCAACCGAAATTTCATTTGCCATTTATCCATATCAACCAACGCTCTACCCGTAGCAAGGAATGGCCTCCCAAGAATAATAGACACCTCAAAATAAACCTCACAATCAAGAATCACAAAATCGGCCGGAAATTTGAATGACTCCACCTTTACGAACACGTCGTGGAGTATCCTAATAGGTTTTTTTACCATTCGATCGGCCATCAGTAGCTGCATCGCAGTGGCTTTGGGTCACCCAAACCCAACTTCTTGTAAATAGAGAGAGGCATGAGATTTATCCTAGCCCCAAGATCACGTAATGATTTCGCAAAGTGTAATAACCCGATTGTACATGGAATAGTGAAGGCACCCAGATGTTCTTTCTTTTGCACTAGAGACCTTGTAGAAATAGCACTACAATGCTGCATTCTATCATCATCCTCAAAACTGACCGATCTTTTCTTAGTGACCATATTTTTCATGAACTTGGCATAACCGGGTATTTGTTCAAGAGCTTTTATCAAAGGGATATTGATGATTAGCTGTTTGAGCATAGTGATAAAACGTCGGTATTAACAATCCCCGTTTTTTTCACTAACCTTTGTGGGAATGGAGGTGGTAGTTTAGGCATGGGGGTCACCTTTTGGGGTACTTCAGCTTCTTTCCCGTTTTGTCTTTTAACTCACCACTAACCTCCACTACCTCATCATCGCCTCTAATCACATTTTCTACACCATACGACATCGGTGGGTCAATGGTTTGCTTACCACCTCGAGTTGTGACTGCCATACAAAGTCCATCATTTTTCGGATTTTGGATACTATTGCTAGGAAGAGTGCCTGGTTGGCGTGGGTTCACAGTCGAAGACAATTGGGCCATTTGCAACTCAAGATGCTTGATCTAGATTGCATGTGCATTAACTTTTTGTCCAATACTCGCTAAGTCACTCCTCAACTCTTTACTGTGTTCATCACTAGCATCAAACCTCCTCATCATTTTCTACTACATATCTTCAACTCGAGCCATACTACCTCCTCCATCCCTTGCAACTTCACAATTTTGAGCTGGAACATAGGGTCCACTCCTATCATTTTTGTTACCATAGTTACCCTGGTTGAAGTTGTTGTCGCGGTTGTATTCCCATCTCGGACATAATGACCCTATCATTTGTAATTACTATAGTTACGACCTTGATTTCCTTGACCTTGGCGCCAATTCTCCTGATTGGAGCGTTGGGCGTTTGGTCGGAAACCCCCCATCTGCTCATTTACCGCATAAGAGTCCTCCTCATAGTAATACTCATCAGTCGGTGGTGGTTTTTTAGACAAGCAGTTCATCGCATTTACCTTTTCTGCACCCCCAGTGACGTGTTTCAACATCAGCCCAAGCTCAATTCTCATTTGAGCCATTTCTTCACGAATCTCGTTTGTGGCTGGGTTGTGTGCGGATTGCACTCCAAAAGTGTTTCTCCCAGTATCTGACTACCTAGTTCTCCAAGCTTTATTATTTCGGGAGATTTTCTCCAACTTCTCAGCAATCTCATCATAAGGACACTCTCTTTAATAACCACCCGCTATTGTATCTAGTATTTCTTTATTATTATCATCTTGTCCCCGATAGAAGTACTCTTTCAGTGAATCATCATCGATGCGGTGATTGGGGACACTTCTCAAGAACGAAGTGAACTTGTCCCAAGAACTACTGACTGATTCTCCCGGTAGTGCCACAAATTTGTTCACCCTATCTTTGTGGTTTAGCTTCTTAGACACGGGGTTGTAACATGCTAAAAACACATCCCTCAATTGATTCCAAGTGTAGATTGAGTTATAGGGGAGCTCGGAAAACCATATAGCGGCCTCTCCCGTCAGTGATAGAGGAAACATTCTCAACCCAATTATGTCCATATTCAAATCAGGCCTCCCTATACAACTCTTACAGACCGACCTTACCTTGGCGATGTGAGCATGTGGATCCTCAGAAGGTAGCCCCGAAAACAAACCTCTAGCGGTGAGCATTTGCATCAGACTACTAGTTACCACAAAAGTATAGCCGTGTGGTAGGGGAGGCAAGACAAGTGGCCCGTCAGAGTCAGTAATATTATCATATCCCCTATAATACTCTTGAAGGCGTGGAGCGGGAGTTTGCCTATGTATTTCACCTTACCCACAATTTTCAGGTAATAATTGATCATGAGCATCAACCGGAGGTGGAATTTCCAAGTTGTGATCATCATCGAGAATACCCCAATTTTGATTCATTCTGCGCAGCGTACGCTCCAGTTCAGGGTCAGGTGAGAGTATGGGTTTTCCTCTACTCCGCGTACTTGGAATACACGGAAGTTAGATCTGCAAGAGACAAAAACAAAAACAAAAACAAAAAGTAAAATTAGGAAAATGTTGAGTAAACTTTGGTAATAAGCTTAAAGTTAATCTAAAAGCCACTTTTCCCGGCAGCAGCGCCAAAATTTGATACGCTCAAATTTACTTCTCAAAAAGAAGTATATGCGGTCGTATCAAGTAAAGAACCCAACTATGAGGTTGGGATCAATTCCACGAGGAAAATGATTTAGACTTAACTTTAACCTATTATTACTTATGTCTAGTCAAGTCCTTTCAGAAAACAAGTAACAAACAGGGGGGTTTTTAACCAATAAATGTACTTAGCTATTTCTAAATAAACAAGTGACAAGTTTAAAGATTTGATTTTTGTCAAGTAATGAGAGTCACTAGGGATTAAGTGTTTTCCACAGGTTAATAACGTGGTAATTCTAGCTATAACAATCCTTTCCGAGTATCTTGCATGCAAAGTAGTGAGTTATGTATCCCTAATTCCTTGGTCCGGCCACTAGGAAATTTCACTCTGCACCTTGGTCCGGCTACATGTGTATGCTTTACTAAACCTTACCTTTACCTCATATAAAGCATCATAATCGATGTATGACTTAGTTATTACTTCGCACCAATCGGCACTAGCCTATTAGATACTATATACTAAATCTACGTTGATAATTCCTTTTTTATTATCTATCTCCTTGGTCCGGCAAGTAGCAACAAGGCGAGTTCTAACGCGTGCACTCGTTAAAAAGACTTCTACATGAAAGAATTATCAATACATGCTAGACACTATTCTAGGATTATTATTTTAGCTAGTTTTTACCTTGTTAATTGCCCATGGTTCCCACAACCCTAGCTATGGATTTAGTTACCCATGTTAATAATCACGCAATTCATATTAGTTTGATAAGAATTCATGCACTTACTTTGATGAGATTGAAGAAAATCTAGAAAATTACTTGAATTGATCAATAAGCTTGCAATAAATAATTTTTGGAAAATAGAATAATTTCTCAAAATCACAAGTTCATAACTACATTAATGAAATCTGAAAAATATCAAAGAGTCTAACCCCAAAAACGAGGTTTTTACAAGTATTTATAATAATAGAGTCCTAACAAAAAAGAAAAATCTATTTAAAGAAAATCTACCAAAAAAAGCGTCTGAGTCGACGACTGGAGCGACGAACCGTCGAGGTCATGACGGACCATCGAGGTCACCATGGACCGTCGAGGCCCTCCGTCTTTCCATACTTCACTTCTTTTTCTGCTGCTTTTTTCACCAACTTTCTGTGACCATCGACGAACATGGATGACGGTCCGTGCATATGCACAACGGCCCGTCGATGGCTTCAGTTCCTCCATACATAGAATCTTTTGAAGATGGGTACTAGGCTACTTCTGTTAACATTGACGGATGTGCAGGACGGTCCATCGTGGCTATGACGGTCCGTCGAGAGCTTCCGTAGCCCCACACTTAGTCAGAATTCCTCAACTTCCTTTAGCATCCTTTTTCTTCGTACGACGGTGGCCACCTACGGACCGTCGAGGTTACGACGGACCGTCGATGGCTCAGTAGGTCATCACTTCTGCAATTTTCAGCATAATTCTCCCACGTTCTTCTTCTGCACAGGATTTCCTGCTAACAAAGAGAAAACTACATTGAAACCAATACAAAGGCCTTAGACACACACTAAACTTGAGAAAAAAACATTTAAAGTACCGTGAAACCACGATACATCAGATATAATAACTAATTAAATTTTTTTTTAAAAAAAAGGAAAAAGCTAAATGCAAATTGAGGCCATAGAGAGGTGTCACATCACCTTGTCTATGGTTCTCCTATATATATATATATATA
>NC_028647.1:54574318-54575402 GCF_001406875.1 Solanum pennellii | reverse complement strand
TATATATATATGTATGTATGTATGTATGTATGTATGTATATATATACTAGTGAACTTATTTGCGCTTCGCGCGATTATGAAAGATGATAAAATGTTAATATATTTGGTTTAGTAGTTAGATGACCTTCGACAAAGTCATAAGTTACTCTTTTGAATCAAAAGTAAATATAAATTTACAATAATAATGTTTTATATATAAAATAGGAATAATACAGAAGTACCCGCTCAACCTATGCCAGAAATCTCAGAGACACACTTATACTATACTAAGGTCCTATTACCCCTGAACTTATTTTATTAACAATTTTCTACATCTTTTCGGCCTACGCGGCACTATCTTGTGGGTCCAACGCTAGTTGACTTTTTTTTCAAGCTAGTGCCACGTAGACCGTAAAGGAGTAGAAAATTACTTATAAAATAAGATCAGGGGGATAATAGGACCTTAGTATAGTATAAGTGTGTCTCTGGGATTTTGGGCATAGGTTGAGGGGGTACTTGTGCATTTTCCCTATAAAATACAAAACAAAGAGAAATCTTAAAGATGATTAAAAAACAGTGGCAACATTATTCTTACAATCTTAATCATTAAAAAATAAAAATAATACGATACAAAGTAAATATGCAATATTTCGAGCTCTTGGTCAACATCTATTCTCACAAGAGATCACCATTCAATAGCCTTCATTTTATTGTTCAAGTCAAACTAAAGTATGAATAAAATAAGTACCGAAAACATAACAATTTAAAAAACTTGTGTGATCATATCTCTAAAATCTTACAACTTTTTACAATAAGACTATAATATAAATAACAAATTATGTCATAAATATGTCTATTAATTATTTTAGAGGTTATGATATTAAAAATTAGGAGAGTAAATAAAATATGTTAAATTTTGAATTAAAGATTATGAAAGAACAATAAATTGATATATTTATTGAAGGAATATTGATTGTATTGAAGTGTTAACCTAATAAGGGAATACATGGGAGATATATATAGGAGATATAGGAAGGAGTACTAATCCTAATAGGACTAGGATTAGTACACAGTAAATACTAATATTATTTAATACTATTTATTT
>NC_028647.1:54563863-54573417 GCF_001406875.1 Solanum pennellii | reverse complement strand
TATATGTGAGTTTGTTTTCTTTTCCGTGAAATAATGCAATTACTATTGCATCTCCAAGTTTTACACAAGAAATAAAAACTTCTCGCTATTCATTGATTTTTTTTCATCATGTTTTTTAATGTTTTTTTATTAATGAACTGGTTCATTGAAAATGATATAGAAAATCAAGTTTTGTAGTACCATCCATTGAAAATGATATAGAAAATGAAGTTTTCTAATACCATCCTTTATTGACATTTGGAAAAAATCTTTATTTCTAGTAGTAGCTAACATTGAAACAAACTATAAAAATGTATACCATACCCACATTTTCCACTCCTAAAACCACTTCACTGAAAAAAGCATAAAAATGAAGACATGTTAGAAAATAAATTTTCATTAAACACATACAATAAAAATGTGTACCATACTCACTTTGAGTATCGTCAATATACTTGCTTTTTACGAAGGTTGAAATTATTAAATCAAAGCAAAAAGCTGAAAATTATAAGAACATCACGGAGATACTTGAATTTTTCAGCTAGAGTAATACTATCTATGATTGCTTTTCAAAATGAACTTATGGAGTATTGATTTGAAAATCCTTTTGTGTTTGTTCTACAATCACCAATATATATATACAAATTGAAACATATTCTTCACACACCATATATATAACGTATAGTACAAAAAAGATGAAAATACAATAGAAATGAAAGGTTTTAGAAACCGTAAACTAAATACATAATTGGCACGTTAAATACACTCATAAATTAGTATTGTATTTAATAAATTTTCTGTTACTTTGTCAATCACACGAGCACTTAAAACTTGTATTTTTTACATCTACTAAATTTTCTGTTACTTGGCTAAAGATAATCAAACGGTCACTTTAATAGGGAGCTTTGCCCTTTCTTTTGTGCTTCTTTACCAAAACAATTACTCCACATTTGACAAGGAATGTCTTGAAAGGAATGTCTATTCATTTTCTATTGTCATAAATGAAATAAAGCTAGGTAACTTTACAATTTTTTATAAAAATTAGTTAAGCAGAAAAATAAGTAGAAAAGACCAAAATTATGAGAAAAAAAGATAAATAAGAATGGTGGTTAAAAAATAAATAAACAAAGAAAACCAATTGATTCATACTACACAAAGAGTTAAAAGAAATTTCTCTTGTCCAAGAGAAGAAAACTATGTCAAAACTAAGAAATTTATAGAAGTGTCAAGAGCTTCAAAATATTCTTTAAGATTTTGTTTTTATTCATATATCATTTGTTTGGGCTGAAAGAAATAATTATATATATTTTTAATATGTTACTTATTTGGGAGCATTAGAGATAATAATAATAATAATAATAAAAATAATAATAATAATAATAATAATAATAATAATAATAGTAATTTGATGCAAAATTAATATTCTATTTCTTAAATTTAAGACAAGGCAATTACACTAAAAAATAAAATTTGTTAAATTTGAATTCATACTATAACTATACACAAGCTTGCAACAAAAAAATACATACTGATAAAGTCATATATGTTGCGCTCTCCCATATTCAAACAAATAAAAATCAGGCATGAAAATTGCATATTAGGATAATAAATTGTGAACACAACACTGACTATGCTAAAATAAAAAACAATTAAAGAAAAGGAAAGAAGAAGATAAAATTTCTGGGAAAAAGAGTTTCAAATGAAAAGAAAAAGAAGTTAAAGGAAATTATGAATGAAAAAGACAAATGTTATGTATTGTTAGACATTTGCTTTAATATTTATAGTTAGTAAAATATTAGTAACAGATAAATATAAAAAGATAAATAACGTCTAATGATTTAAATTAGGTATATAGCATTTTTTATAGTAATATTCTCAAGTTATAGCATTAGAGTTTGAATTTCATTGTATAACAATTAATATCTCAAGCTATAGCATTTTAAAAAAATATATAATGTTAATTTTTAATTATTAAAAAGAGTTGTTAAAATAAAAAATAAATTAAAAAAAAAGGATAAATTAATAATGGAAAATGAGATCTTTTATTAAATAAATTAAATATAATTATTAATTACTGTTAATAAATTAGCACGTTTTAAGGTATTTTAAAATTTTTTAGATTAGTTAGTTGCCTTAATTCTTTCAAATTAGTTTAAATGATATTAATTTTTGATTTAATTTCTTAAGAAGCTCTTCCAGATTGACATGAACGTACATGTCATTTTGTTTTCCAAAATTTCACGATTTTTTTTGAGATCTGCAGAATTTAGTTTCATTTTTTTATGAGTAGTTGGATAAATTTTGGCGTTGGAAACAATATGATTTGATTTGATGGAGAACATTATGTCGATATTAATTAAACATGGTGGAAAGTGGAATTCATCATATTGATTTTTATTATGATTTGTTTGTTTTAATTATGAATTGGTGGTTTTATTTATATTTGTTGTTTTATACATGTATAAAAGTGCTCGATTTTTTTTTATTATTGTTAGATTTAAAATATAGTTTGTATGTTCTTTTTTTGGATAAACAATCAGGTTACGTATAGCATATTTTGAAAAAGGATAAGTAAATATAAATGTGTTTGAGTTGTAATTAAATTGAAGATTCGCGTGTTAATTGATTTGTGAAGAAAATAGAAAAACGTACAATGTGTTTATTAACTAGACAAATAATAATTAGATATAATTCGTAGTACAGGTGAAGTATTACAAAAGTATGAATAATGTCTGAAAATTATATAAAATTTGTATTTAATGGTAAAACCTGCTCAGATAATATTCAAAAAGTAAGAAGATATAATTCTGTGTACTGGTGAAGTATGAAAATTCTATTAATTGGGTATGAAATTTATAAGAAACTTGTATCAATTGTGTATGAAAGTCTACATTTTGTTGAACATACAATATATGTTTCTGTTGAAATTATAATATATATTTTGTATTAATTTTGTATAAAAACTATATTCTTTTTGTTTAATTGAAATAGTGTATATGTCAGTGAATGATATATTAAATTTGTATAAAGTTTGTATGAATTATTTTGATAGGATTAGATACAAAATCAAAAATTGATCCACATTTCAGATCGGTTACACCAACAAATTCTTTTAACCTAAGATGTAACTTTGTACCATTTACATTTACAACAAACATGTCATCCCTGTTATTTTATGTTTCAAGAAGAAATATATGTCGTAACATCTGACATTGAATTTTTATATTATGCAAATCATAAAAAAATTCAAATGGTGTTTCTTGTAAGAATTGTTGAAACTTGTCTTGACCTAGGAAGGTCAACATATCCGCAAACACATTCATGTTAATACATGATGACAAATGTGTTTGTATCTTCTTCTCCTATAAAATTGGTAAAATTAAATTAATACGTTTATCATACTATACAATGTCATATAAAATCATATATACATTGCTATGTTAAATGGACATTCAATTCAACTCATACACAAAGCATACAAAAATTTTACATCAGTTCATATACAATGCATACAATATTAATACATATTTGATTTTTTTTAAAAAAAATTATGACTTTTAAACTATAAACTACTACTCAAACAGTACCACTACATTAATTCATAAATCAAAATCAGAACATAAAATATACAGCTTTAATGCTTATAATAATAGTAAAAAATATACGACATACAACACTAATACATTATTCATACACTGATATTGTAATAGACAATATAGCATTTCATACACATAGCATACAAAGTTAATACATTAATGCATGCATTCCTATAGTGAAATATAGTAATTATTTTATACACAAAATCATACAACATTAATACATTATTATTTATCAAAAATCACTTTGTTGTAATCCAATTATATATTCACAAATCACACAACATTAAATCATACAATATTCATATATAATTATAATATACAATACTAAAAACTCAACTCACATATAAATCATACAAATTTCATGTACTATACTATTGACAAATAAAATCAAAATTAAACACACTTAAACAGTACATTTTAATTGAAATTTGAAAAAAATCGTTTTACTAACCTTAACAACTTGTTTTGGTTTATTTGTGGCTTATATCTGACCTACCAATTTCAATGCCTTTTGCTTTTTTTGATTTTGTATTTATTAATTCGTCAGCAAAATCAGACTCGGATTTAGATGATGCTTGAATTTCTTTTCCTTTCCTCTTCTTCCCTCTTTCCTTTGCCTCTTTGTTTTTATTTTTTTCCATCTTTATTAATTCGTAAGCAAAATCAGACTCGGACTCAGATGATGTTTGAATTTCTTTTTCTTTTCTCTTCTTCCCTCTTTCCTTTGCCTCTTTGTTTTTGTTTTTTTTCCATCTTCGATTTCAATGACCCAGACTTCTCTTTTTCAGTTGATTTTTATGTTTAAGTTTGTGACAAAATGTTAAATGAAGGAGCATGAAAGCCCTCAAATCTTGATTCATTGATCAATCTTCTACTTTTACGTGGGGTTTCACTACCTTTCTTCGACATTCTATACGAACATAGTATGAATGTTTGATTTTGGGGATGAACTGATATGTGAGGGATAATGAGAAGATTTGGAGAACAGTAAGGGGATTTGGGGAAGATGATGTTTTAGGCGTGTGGGGGAAGATTGAGTTTATTGTGGAAAAATTGTAGTGTATTGATTTAAATGGGATAGGTAGTTATTAGATAACTGTAAAATATGGTGTAAATTAAAATCAAATCCCTATAATTTAGCTTTTGTTTTAAAAAGGTAACTGTATAATGTGAAATTTAATTAATAATAATTTGTTATTTATTTTAAAAAGTTAAAACTGTAAAAGGTAACTGTATAATTAATTCGTAAAAATTTAAAGAGTTTAGTTTTAATAAGGTGACTGAAAAAATAAAAGTAATTATTTAAACAAATTAATTATTATTTCAATAATTATTTATAATTTTTTTAAATTAATATATTTTTATTGATATGCTATAATTTGATAATAATTTGCTATAAGTAGTTTATTTTTAAAAAGTAAGTTTATAACTTGATATATATCATCTTAAATGTGTGTGGAGTGTTATTTTTATATAATAAAATGATTTTTTTGGTTTTTAGAACAAATTTTTAAGTGACAAATGGACTTTTTTTTAAAAAAAAAACATCATTTTTAATTCCTTTTTTTTCTCCAATCTGTAATCCCATGCCCCTAGACCCCCCTTCTTCATCTTCTTCTTTCTAAACTCCACCAAGAACATAAGAATCTCCCAACAATTTCGTTCTCAAAAATTTCCTTGTATATCTTCCTATTTCGTGACGGGAAATTGTTATCTTTTTTTCTTAGTAAATTCATTCCAATTTTTTTTCTTAAAAAATTCTCTTCTCCATATATATATATATATATATATATATATANTTGAACTTCTATTTTTGTTTATTTATCTTAGCAAGTTCTTCACATAATAATATCAATGCATAGTTACATAATTCATTATATTTTAATTTTAACTTGTAATTTATTTCATTCAAATTTATCAAACATGTGATATGTTTTCTTTACAATTTATTTTTAAAATTATAAAAATTAAAGGTACCAAAATGTGAGAGACAACACAAAACATATTTTCTTTCAACTGACAACATGACTATGATACGACAAAAGCTAAACATATTTTCTTTCAAAATAAAATAAGTAAATTAGTATTATAAAACATACTTCTTATCTTAAGCAAAATTAAACAAACTTCTTTTAATTGAAAAGATAAACTATGAACTTATCTTAGAAGAAACATGTCTTCTACATCTCTTTCTAAAAATTCTTCTAAGACAATAGATCTTCTCTTCATTAAATAATCATGAAAAGTATTCAAACAACATTAAATCACCCAAAAGAAATTCAAATAGAAACATAGCCATGAATTAAGAAATTGTGGAGAGCGTATTTGCTCGTTTCAACAAAAAAAAAAGTAAATACATATTGAAGGAATATTGATTGTATTGAAGTTTTAACCTAATAAGGGAATACATGAGAGATATATATAGGAGATATAGGAAGGAGTACTAATCCTAATAGGACTAGGATTAAGGAGTACTAATCCTAATAGGACTAGAATTAAGGAGTACTAATCCTAATAGAACTAGGATTAGTACACAGTAAATACTAATATTATTTAATACTATTATTTAATACTATCTGTTATTATCCCCCCTCAAGCTGAGCTGAGCGGAAGCGAACTGAAGTTTGGAACTGAGGTAATCGTGCTGTCGGCTCGGGAGAGGCTTGGTGAGAATATCAGCCGGTTGTTCTTCAGTGGGTACATACTGCACAGTCATGGTGCCGGCCTGAACTTCATCGCGAACAAAGAGACAATCGGTATCAACATGCTTCATTCTGGTGTGTAGGACGGAATTCTTGGCCACACAGATGGTTGATTTGTTGTCACAATAGAGAGCAGGAACAGTGTGAGTGGCGCGGAGTTCGCGAAGAATATATGTGACCCACATGGTCTCAGCAGCAAGAAGAGCAAGGGCGCGGTATTCAGCTTCAGTCGAGGACCGAGAGACCTTGGGTTGTTTTTTTGTACACCAGGAGATCAGGTTCGGCCCCAAAAAAACGAGAAACCCCGATGTAGATTTTCTGTCATTTTTATCATTCGCCCAATCTGAATCTGAGAAACCCCGAAGCTCCAAGTCCCCGGGTCGAATGAGTAAACCACGACCAAGAGTGCCAAAAATGTACCTGAGAATGCGTTTTAGACAATGGTAATCATGTTCACTTGGTTGATGCATGCGCTGAGCAACTCGGTTGACAGCAAACTGGATGTCAGGACGGGTAATGGCCAGATACTGTAGAGCCCCAATGAGGCTGCGGAAGTGGGTGATATCGGCAAAGGGGGTGTCGGCTCCATTCGTAGACGAAGAGACTGCCATCGGTGTTGGTTGACTGGTGCATTTTTCCAGTCCAGCTTTCTGCAACAGATCTCGAGCATATTTTGACTGATGAAGAAACAAGCCGCTGCCTGTCCGAGAAACCTCCATTCCCAGAAAATAATGTAACGGGCCAAGGTCCTTCATTTTGAAGGTAGTATGCATAGCTCGAGTGACATCCTGAATGAGAGCTGCAGTAGAGCCTGTAATAATGATATCATCTACATAGACAAGAAGAATGACTGTACCGTGTGCTGAATGTCGAGTAAACAGACTCGTGTCGTGTACGCAACACGTGAAGCCGAGTCCCTGGAGGAACGTTTTCAGACGTGTGTACCAAGCACGGGGGGCTTGCTTGAGCCCATACAGAGACTTCTGGAGTTTGCAAACATGTTGAGGGAAGCGGGGATCAACATAGCCCGGTGGTTGCGTCATGTAGATAGTTTCATCAAGCATGCCATGAAGAAAAGCATTGGAAACATCCAACTGATTGATGAGCCAATTGTTGCGCACGGCGAGTGACAGTACCAGGCGAATGGTTTCTTGCCGAATAACAGGACTGAATGTCTCGGAGTAATCAAGCCCATACTCCTGATTGTAGCCTTTAGCAACCAAACGAGCCTTGTACCTGGAAATACTGCCATCCGCATTGTGTTTAATTTTGTACACCCATTTACAGCCCACTGGGTGCCGCCCATGGGGCTTAGGTACAAGAACCCAAGTTTTCTGATCAGTCAAAGCCTTAAACTCGTCATCCATAGCATGACGCCAATAAGCATTTTTTGAGGCAACAGAGTAGGTTGTTGGTTCACTATCGGGAAGGGGTGTATTTGGTAGTATGGTAGCCTGAAAGGTTTTGGGTTTAAAGATACCGGCTTTGCCACGGGTTAACATGGGATGAGTATTGGGGGGTGGCACGGGCGGTGGTGATTCGGGGGTGGCCGGGAAGGACCCAAAACGGATCGGGCTGGAGATGTTGTGGGTATGGGGTGGTTCGGGTTGGTTGTGAGTGTGGGTGGTGGTTGCGGGTGTATTGTGGGTGACGGTCGAAGGGGTGATGAGGGGTGGTTGGGTAGTGGGTGGAGGTGTGGGGGAAGGTGGTGAGGGACCCTGTGAGTATGTTGGAAAAAGGGGAAGGACGCCAATGAATGATGTATTTGTGGAGGAGGAAATAGACTCGTAGGGAAACTCATTTTCGACAAATTTGACATGACGAGATATGTAGACTTTATGAGTTTGTGGGTCAAGACAGCGATAACCCTTGGAGGTAGGATGATAGCCCAAAAAAATACAAGGACGGGATCGGGGTTGTAATTTGTGAGTAATATGAGGGCGTAGCCAAGGGTAGGCAAGACACCCAAAGACGCGGAGGTTGGTATAATTGGGAAGTTCTTGGTAAAGGAGTTGATAGGGTGATTTGTTGGAGAGAGTGTGACTGGGCATTCTGTTAATGAGGTAGTTTGCGGTGGCTAGAGCTTCTACCCAAAAGGAGACAGGGAGATGAGATTGATGTAGAAGAGTAACCACCGTTTCAATGAGATGGCGATGCTTACGCTCAGCCACCCCATTCTGTTCGGGAGTGTATGGACAGGAGGTTTGATGTATAATTCCCAGGGATTGCAGAAACTGGCCAAAGATGTTATTGACATATTCCTTTCCATTGTCACTTCGAAAAAGTTTAACATGAGAATTGAATTGTGTTTTGACCATTTTTTCAAAAGTGACAAAGGTGGTGTATGCCTGTGATTTGTGTTTTAGTGGGTACAACCAAGTGTATTTTGTAAAATCATCCACAAAACAAATATAATAGCGAAAACCAGCAAATGAAGGAACAGCAGTAGGACCCCATAGGTCAGAATGAATAAGTTGAAAAGGTGCAGTTGTACGCTTCTCAGATAAAGTAAAAGGTAATTTATGAGATTTAGCAATTGAACAGGAGTCACAATTGTTTACATGAATGGAAGAAAAACCTAATTGAGACATTAAAGAATTTATTATTTGAGTAGACGGGTGACCCAGACGACTGTGCCACAACAGACTGTGGCCATCAGCCGAAAGAGCCACCGGAGCCACAGGAACGCTTTCTGAAACTGGGTGGGCAGACGAACTTGTGCCAGGAAGAACGTACAGACCATGCTCACAGGGGCCCTGAAAAATCACCCTCTTGGTAGTATTGTCTAGGATCTGAAAATCATTAGAGGTGAACAAGAGTGAGCAATTATTGTCTTTTGTGAATTGGTGAACTGAAAGGAGATTGGATTTAATAGAAGGGACGTGGGTAAGGTTACCTAGGTGAAAGATAGCGGTGGGGGTTTTAATGGTACCCGTGCCAGTGTGAGAAATATTAAGGGACTCACCGTTGCCAACAGTAATACCATTGGAGCCATGATATGGATTTGGAGCGTTAAGCTTGGATAGATCAGAAGTAACGTGCATGTTGGCCCCAGTATCCAACTGCCATTAAGAGGAAGGGCCGACTTGAGATGCATAATTGGCACGGTTATCACTATTTCGGCTCTCCTCATACCGAAACCAACAACGAGCAGCGGGGTGTCCTGTTTTCTAACAGATTTGACAAGTTGGACGATCCCTCTCGTAAGTGCCCTGCCCGCCGCTGGAAGATGACTGCTCGCCGCTGCCGAAGGAGTGCAGGCTGTTGTTGCTGC